>NW_027411977.1:81745295-82023435 GCF_047663935.1 Musca autumnalis | reverse complement strand
ACCGAACAAAACATTATTAAAACTTCGTTCTACAACCAATATATTGAAGTGTTACATAATTATTTATTGTACTCTCTCCACATTTTGGTATATCTATATATATAAAAAAGGATGATGTTAGTTACTACGCTTATAACTCAAGAACGGCTGAACAGATTTTGACAATTTGCACCAATTCGGAATGGTCTCATGGCAGAAAAGGATAAAACCTAAAAAAATCGCGAAAATTTGCAAAAAAATTTTTTCATGAAAGTCAACTTTTCCACAAATTTCTATCGAGATTCGCGTTTGGAGTATACCTTGACACTTACATATTTGGACAGTTTTTGGCGAAAATTGTATATGCACCAACTGTGGGGGTCCATTGTTTGTAAATTTTTGAAAGTTGTATAGAATTTTTTATTCACAATCAAATCGATTTTCATTTATTTTCAAGCGTCTTTTTAGGAAGTTACTAGCGAAAAATGGTTAAAAGGAGAGGGCTTAGTTTAGAGTTTGTAAAGATTAGTGGTGGTTTCGGTCAGATGCCGACTGAAAAGATGAAGATGATAACGACGAAAGTGGTTTCCACAGTTTTGAGGAAAAAAGTACAAATCCACAAAATTTGTGGGTTATTTGAAAAATCAAGAGCTCCGAGGTAATTTCATTGGAAGCGAGGTTGTGGCATACATGTATACTTTTAAACTGTATGTAAAAACATCTTCAAAAGATCAACTTCTGATTTATGCGGTATAAAATTTACGCCGTAGCAGATATATATGATTGAATATGAATTCAATCAGTATAGTTCCCGCAGAGCTGGAAGGCTGTATGTATGTGCATCGAAAAATGATGATATTCAAAATTGGAAAGAAAAAAAAAGAAATCGGAGGTACTGGATATTTTTTTGGTCGAAAATTAAATATAGGGTGACCAAGTAATCGACAACAGTCACGTGTTAGTGTGACAAGACTTCAAGCATCTGAAACACACAGAGAACGGCTAACAAGGATCAATGTACCAAGTACTGGATAGTACAGTGTCAGTCAAAATTCAATTAGCGCATTTGTCCGTGTTACCAGAGCCATTGCATCTAATTCCGAACTTGCAATGCAAGCAGAATTCGGGAGATCACGTTAAACAGAGAAGTCAGAAAAAAACTGACGAAGGTGGTTACCTGATAACGATCGGATCTTTCTGTTCAAAATAGGTTAATTGATTAAAACGCTAATTTAAATAAGCACTATATTCAGCATAAAATTCAAATTCCTACGATCGCATTCCTTCCTACGAATTCAATTACTTGAGTAAAATATCGTGTTCAGTGGTGAAAACAAGAATTGTAGAAAACCATCGATTTTGAAACGAATAGGGGCCCATGATGAACAGTGAAATCATAATACCAGGCGGTTAATACCTTTTTAAAGATGCGGCATGTGCTTCGTATAAGAGCTAAATATTATGAATTTTCAAGTCAGGATACCGAAAACAGTTTGATTTACAGTTGTTTAGTTCATTCGAACGATTCTTTACAATGAGAGACTAATATAAACTAGAGCAGTCAATTTACACAATACATTCAAGTTCACAGAACTATGTTCGGAGAGAAGTCAGAAAAAAGCTGACGAAGGTGGTTATCTGATAACGATCGGATCTTTCTGCTCAAAATAGGTTAATTGATTAAAACGCTAATTTAAATGAGCACTATATTCAGCATTAAATTCAAATTCCTACTATCGCATTCCTTCCTACGAATTCAATTACTTGAGTGAAATATCGTGTTCAGTTCAACAAGAATTGTAGAAAACCATCGATTATGAAACGAATAGGGGCGTTATGATATAAATTTTGCTTCAACTATGCTACCGAATATTTTTATTTAAATCGCAAAATGTGTTATTTGCTTAAAAAATATATCTTGGTCCAGATTTATTGTTGCTAATTTTCTCGCAGCTATTGTCAGTTTATAGGAGAGAGAGAGTCGAAGAAAACGGAAACACTTTGCCTCTCAGTAACTTCTCTCTTCGCCAAAGTGACAATTGTCGAAAGTACAATTATCTAATGTACATCTGCTTCAAAGATCATCCTAAACAGTTCAAAACAAAGAAATATTTGCCACTGAACAAGGTGATAGCAATAATAGTATTATAGGTTTGAATCAAATCCATCAAGTTCTGTACCTAACAAACTACGAGACGAAGTTCGCCGGGTCTCCTAGTAGCATATAAAAACACTACCATCCCTTATTTGCAATCTGTTTCTTCTACATTTTTATTGTCATGGCCAAAGGATCAAGCAAAAAACTCGAGCAGATAAGCTTAGATAGTAAATGAATAATAAAATATCTCAACAAATTCTGCAGTTTCGCTAGTTTCCTTTGTTAACTCTTATTTTAACAATTAGTCAACTTCAGAGCATTGTCAATCCAGTCGCCCGCACTTTTTACTTCATTCTTGATTTCTTTGTATTCGCATCGTACTATGTGCAATGTAAACAGAACACCGCTCCATTGTTTGTTTTAATTTCAGATGTTTTTACGCCAAACGCCACTCCCTTTTGGCTATTATTTGGATAAGAAAACAAAAAACAATGTAATTAAGGATGACGATGAAATGATATTTTTGTTGCAATTAAAAATGTAAAATTACTTCAAGTAACTTTCGTAGTTATGCGTTAAATTTGTTTCATTATCATTCTGAGTAATACTATTAATGAATTTGTGACGGTTTTTGATAAAGCGAACGATATTTGAAAGGATATTTTATGAGCATTTTAAAAAACAATGATGTAAAAATATAATCCATCTTTGTTAAATTGACAATGGTAATTTAGTATTTAGGCATGATTCCTTCACAATTGTTAGCCCGATTGCGGGTGTTCTGTATTTTAAAGATTTAAGCTTCATTATCCTACCGAAACGGCTAAAATTTGGTATTTACTTTTCATTGTGGCTTCAAAACTCTTCCCAGGAACTTGTCGGCGCAGGTCCAATTTTTGATATAGCATTCATAGAAAGGTTCCGTTCGATTTTCGGTATTTTTAAGGTTTTCAACTGAAATGGCTGAAATTTTGTATATAGTCTTCGTTGTAGTATAAAATGTTCCGGCAGAGTACAGTCCAATTTATGGTGCCGAAATATACATGCGAAATGTATTAGGTACCGGTATAAAACCATATACCTTGCTGGTATATGTCCACATTTTTTATAGCCCTATAACCTAGATGACCAAGTGACGGATAAAACCTTCCTGCAGAGAAATTGCGAATATATGTCCACAATTTGTTATATTCTCATAACGGAGATAACCAGGTGACGGATTTAACACGGCAAAGCCAATGACATATCTTTGTCCCTTTTTCATCTCAAATGGACACTCGCCGTAGTGCCGCTTATGGAGTTGCCTTTAATACCCATTAAGGTAGTGAGAAAACATTCGTCACGCGTTCACCGTAAGAACATTCATTAAACATTTGGTTTGGGCGTTGGACTACTAAACCATACATATGTTCCCACAACATCCCCGATGGAACCAGGGGGTCCACGTCGATTCATATTTGCTCAATGACCTTCTCTTTATCGCCGAGTGCGAATGGCGTCTCCGAACAACACCACTTGCAGAGAAGTTTTACATGGCTGAAATGCTTCGGAAATGTAAGCCAGCATTACATTGAGGGGATTGCCACCGCCGAAATTTATGATGTTTCGGTCAGCCATAAACGTTCTGAGTCCAAGGCGGACGTGGTTATCGCTGCACCACGGTGGCTCCAGGCTGGTAACCTATACCTCCAAAAACCATCGCAATATAAAAAAACAATGAAAAAACTCTTCTAATGTTCGTGGCCCCGCAAACGTTTAATGTACCATGATCTGCGAATATACGTCTGGAATGTTCGCGATTATTATAGAGAAGGTTCTGTAACGTGGTTTTGTTGTAGGCTGGGTAGACTTAGTCGTGTCCAGGGTCGCCATAAGGGCCCACTAAACCTTACGGAATAATAAGACGAGCATTCTCTCTTTCCTGGGGGTTAAATCGGATATTTATTGATGTAAAACTAATTTACAATCTACTGATGTTTAAATACGAAGGGTTTAAATAGCAACTGGTAGATCGGGTATTTGTGGTTGGAAGCTTCATACGAGGTATGTGGCTGATAGAGTGGTAGGGCCCAACGACTCGGTATTAGGTTCTGATGTGGCGATTCGCAGATGCCCTGGAGCTGGATGACTCGGTGTTCAGTAATTAACGGAAGAACGACAGCCTTCGGGAATCGTAGTAAATGATTTGATGATGATCGGGTGATTCGCTGTTCGGTAGTAGGCGATTTGACGATCGGGATCGGGAAGTAGGTGATTCGTGTTGTAGATGTTCGGCCACTCGGCGATTCGGTGTTCGGTCACTCGGTGATTTGTGTTGTAGATGTTCGGCTACTAGGGGTTCGTATGTGTTCGGCCACTCGGTTATTCGGGTTGCAGATGTTCGGCCACTCGGTGTTCGTATGGTAGATCGGGCCCTCGGCTCTCGTGTTGTTCGGGTCGTCGTTAGTTAGTGTTAGTTCCTAGTTAACTTCTAAACTATACTACGAGTACTGGCTAGTGGAACAACACCCGAAGGTGGAGTGGAACAACATCCGGAGGTGGAGGGGAACAATACCCGGAGGTGGAGTGGATGTATTAAACACCGCGCAAAGGGGTAGCTCTCAAAAATACTCCCCAACCTCTCTACACTCCCGTGTCGGTTGGCAGACCACGAACGCACAACTGTACTCAAGCCCGTATGGCTGGCTCCCTGCAGTAGCAAGCCTCCCATTCCCTTACAAACTGAAATACTTAAGTGAACGGTTGCAGAAAGCGATTGATAGTACTCCGTTGTTACCATGCTGGTGATCTATTATATTGCATTATAACGCATCGTTTCCATAGTAGCGTTAGGGGTTTTATCAGTGTGGGTGGCATTGAGTTGTTGTATAGTGGGGCCGTAATGTTGTTGGTATTATGCTCGTGATAATTTTGTCACGTTACAGTTCGGCTTACGCAACGGCAGATATACTTGAAAAGTACAAGGCCTATATTACTGTCACACAAGAAACACCTGATCAACAACATCAAACTGATGGCAGGGAAATTTGGTAACACATACAGTGGAAAGAGTATTGTTCCCAACTTTTGGTATTCACTACTAGCGAAGACGATGAAGATGCCACAGATCCAATGCCAGAAGACGGAATTGAATGATGATGAGATGAAGACATCAATAAACCGGCCGAAGAATAATAAGGCAGCAGGGGCCGAGCTGTTGAAAGCTGTAGGCGACATGCTGACAATCTCTACGCATCATCTAGTTAGCACCATTTGGCACGAAGAATGCGTACCAGATGACTGGAACCTGATCATCCTGTGTCCCGTCCACAAGAAAAGAGATAACATTGTGTGCTCTGATTACACTGTGAACAAACATTTTTGGGGAAGAGATAATTCTTTTTGCAGATGAAATGACTATGAAAACGTGACAAAATCGATTAGTTGTCAATAATAGCCATACTGTTCTGACCGACATTTTTGCAAAACATTTCGAAGCTGAAAAATGTCATCTTGTGGGACTTTCAATGCGGTTCTTGAAATATACGACGAAAAGGACATTGAAGGAACCAAGTTAGAAGATCGAAATTTTCTATGAAAATTATCCTTATTCGATATGACTTAAGACATGTAATCTCAAAAATAGGCTAAAGCAACAGCTAACAAAGATATAACGCTAATTCCTGAGGGCTTATAGGGTCTCCAGCAAAATATTCATCACGCCATAACTCGAAAGTTGTACTCACGCCGGATCTGTCCTTCAGGGTTCTTAATATACTCACCAAGGACATCCATCACTAAAAGGAATTATCTCTTCCCCAGACTTTCACCTGCATTTTGTTGCATAGTGTTATAGGGGCATAAGTTTGCTCCCTATTGCTTATAAGAATTTGGCAGTGATATTGTGTGAATGGCTAAAGCCTATGTTCGACGAAATAATTGGGCCATACCTCTGCGGCAAATCCTGGGCTTGCCCTCTTTTTTCGATTATCGGACAGCCTTCGACAGCCCCTTACGGTCAAAGGTATTCGAAGGCATGTCTGAATTTGCTATGTCTGCATAGCTCATTGGGCTTTTTAAGATGACATTAACTGACACTCGGTCCTCAGTTGAAATAGGAATGAACCTCTCTGAAACGTTCAGTACCAAAAGAGGTTTGAGACAAGACACATCCTGCTGGGAAAAGTTATACATCATGCAAACGTCAAAAGACATGGCACAATATGCACCAATAGCCAAATGTTACTTCTTTATACTGACGACATTGACATCACGGGTCGATCAGTAAAAGAAGGTTAAGGAGAATCTTCTAAAGTGGGTCTGGCAGTAAACGCCGACAAGACCAAGCTGATGGTATCGACACGAAATACGTCCATAGAGCTCGGATCAACTGTGGAAGCTGGTTCATATAATATAGAGGTAGGCAAAGACTTGGTCTACAGTAAGCATCAATTGTGTTAGCCAACAGAAAAAGTTTAAAAATAAAAACAGTAACCAGGTTAAAAAATGTCACATCTCTTTAAAAAAAAAACAACAAGAATTTACAAAACACTCAAACTATCCGTGCTAATGTATGATTCCAAAGCCTGGGTACTTGCGCCTGCAGATAAATCAATGATTGGTGTGCTTGAGAGAAAAATTGTTTGAAAGATCCAAGGGCAAAAATCCGTGGGCGGTTAATATCGAAGTCATATCACTCATATACTCAAAGAGCGACACATCTCAATAAATCGAGTTTCGAGAAAACCGCGTTTTAATTTGCCGATTGAAATTTCACTTCCCATTTTAAAAAGATCATTAAACAAAAACTAAAACAATAACTTGGACCATATTTTGCAAACATCAGGCCAGATATCAGAACTAATTTTTTGTGCAAGATCAAGCAGGATTTGGAATGTTTTATTACTTCATAAACTCAAAAAACGATTGTGTTGAATTATGAGCTGTAAATGAGCTGTAACTCGTTTAAAGATATAAGCAAGGAAATTTACAACGACATCAGTTGGGTAGGCCATGTCATAAGAATAAGTACTGATGAACCCACTAAATGAGCATATAAATACGACCCACTTGGCGGTACGTACTGAATAGGAAAGCCAAGGCTTCGATGTTGAAAACAAGTGGAAGACGAGATTAACGATTGTTATATTCGAAACTGGGAAAGAAAAAGTAACGAAACGAGAGAGGAGTCCAAATCAATTTTTAGTTCGGCTTTTAGAACAAAATACAATATTATTATGTTATATTCGATAGTTTTGCGCTATAGTATTCATGTATTGTCCAAAAGAACGGCCCAAAATCAAATCATTTGATCCAAAACCCTTATATGTATATGCAATTTTATGGCGATCGTTTAACGTTAACCCACGCCACATGAGCAAACGTCGTTTTATGGTCCAATCGAAGAAAAAATTGTTGTGGCTGAAAAACGAATTCTACAAAAATGTATGACAATCAGACCTGATTTTGATATTGCTCCAATATGCATATATTGCTAATTATAGGGAATTTGGGCCCTCTGATATAGCTAATATTAAAATCCGAGCGGATTTTCACACATTTTTATTAGATTTGTTTTTTTGTCACAACTATGAACTGGTAAAACATTTTTATCGATTGGAAAATTATTGTGGCCACTAGAGCGATTTCCTGAAAATTTGCCTTTGACACTCGTACAAAGTAATATGGAAGCAAGGATCGGTCAGGGGGCACAGGTTATCGTTAACCGATAATCATAAAGTTTTGTAGAAATCGTTTTTTAGCCACAACAATCAACTTGTCAAGTTTTTTCATCCATTAGACCATAAATGCGGCCTTTATAGCATTTTCGTGAAAATTGACCTTTGGTCCCATACAAATTATTATGGAAACAAAGATCGCTTACTTGGCACGGGTTAACTTTAATCGATCGCTATAAAATTTCATATATAAGATTTTTCGATCAAAAGGAAACATATAGGGGCTTAGCCTTTCCAAAAATGTTTGTCATTTTTTAGGTGTCCAATAGGGCTATGACTTTTTGAAATTTTTTCTCAACAATGATTTCCTGTAGTCAGAATGAATGAAATTTTGACTATTAATGCCTAAAATAACATTCATTCCATTTTATTTTAAACACGTCAGAACGGCGTTAAGTTCGACCGGGCCGAACTTGTTATACCCTCCACCACGAGTTGTATTGAAGTAAAATGGAACAATTAGTGTCCTTTCGTTACTGAAGAAGACTAATTACCAAATTTCAGCAAATTTCGTCAATCAATGCCGACAAATTCCTGCGGTAAGTTTTTAGTCTCAAAGAAGACTAGTGCAAAATACCGAAATTCGGGAGGTACCCGTCTATGGAGGCTATATAAAAGCGTGGACCTATACTGAGAAATTTCATATGGGAAGTTTTATACCCCAAATGATGACTAAACGCCAAATTTCAGGAATACTGAGGCGACAACCTTCAATAGACCGAAAATCGGGTAATACCGTTCAATGGGGGCTATATGAAGACGTGGACCTGTACCGACAAATTTAATATGGAAAGTTTTATACCCCAAATGAAGACTATTGGAATATTGAGGCCACAACCTTCAAAATATCGAAAATCGATAGGTACCGTTCTATGGGGACTATGTATATGAACGCGTGGACCTGTACCAGCATAATTTAGGTGGATAGTTTTATACCCCAAATGAAGAATAAATACCAAATTTCAGCCTTCAAAATATCGAAAATCGGGAGGTACCGTTCTATGGGGGCTAAATAAAGGCGTAGACCTATACCGGTAACATTCTGGGGCAAAGTTTTATACCTCCAGCGAAGACTATACACAAATTTTAGCCATTTCGGAGGAATATTGAGGCCAAAACCTTCAAAATACCGAAAATCGGCAGGTACCGTTCTATGGGGGCTATATTAAATACTGAGGGAAAGGTTGTACTTCCAGCGAAGACCTAATACCAAATTTTAACTATTTCGGAGGAATATTTAGGCTACGAAAGAATGACCTTTTGTCTGTTAATGACTAAAATAACTTTTATTCCATTTAATTATTAAAAAAGGTCCCGCACAAACCACTTTAAATTTTTATGATATATGAAATAAAGTTATATATAATATAAAATGGTAGATATGTAATAAGACGATGATAAAATAGTGAGAAAAAACCGTTATGTCATTTTGGTTATGTCGTGTGCCCCTATACCTTGTTTTCAGTTAAATATCTGCTTACAGTGACTTCAAAAAATTTTCAAACTTTCTGAAAAATAACAAGTAAGAAAAGCGTTAAGTTCGGCCGGGCCAAACTTTTTATAAACTCCACCACGAACTGTATTGAAGTGAATTCCAAAAATTCCGAAAATTTTAAGATTTCGTCCTATGGTGCTATATGAGGGCGTTGACCTATACCGACAAATTTCAGGTGGAAAGTTGTATACCTTTAACGAAGACTAACTACCAAATTTCAGTCATTTCGGTGAGATATTGAGGTCACAACCTTCAAAATACCGAAAATCAGGAGGTACCGTTCTATGGGGGCTACACTAAGGCGTGGACCTGTACCGACAAGTTTCTCGGAGAAAGTTTTATACCCCCAACGAAGGCTAAATACCAAATATCAGCCATTTCTGGGGAATGCTGAGGCCAAAACCTTCAAAACATCGAAAATTGGGAGGCAAGTTCTATGGGGGCTATATAAAGGCGTGGACCTATACCAACAAATTTCATATGGAACGTTTAATACCCCAAATGAAGACCAAATACCAAATTTCAGCCACTTTGGTGGATTAATTTGGCCACAACCTTCAAAATACCGAAAATCTGGAGGAACCGTTCTATGGGGGCTATACGAGGGCGTGTACCTATGCCCTTCTAATTTCTGGGGGAAAGTTTTGTACCCCCAACGAAAACTAAATACTTCAAAATACCGAAAATCGGGTGGTATCATCCTATGGGGACTATATCAAAACTTGGACCTATGTAAACATTTTAGGGTAGAAATGTTTCTTAGCCTCTGGAAACACAAAATACAAAGTTACAACCGATTCTGTGTTCAAATGGGACTAATACATTCAAAATATCGTAAAATGACGCGTAATATATATGGGGTGTTATATGGGGGCTACACCAAAAAGTGGACCTTTATATACAAACTTTGGTAGAAATATTTTTTAGCCTCTGAAAACACATAATACCAAATTACAACCGATTCGGTGGTCAAATGGGACAAATATTTTAAAAATTCCTTAAAACGACGACGCATCACGCGTTACTTTGTATGGGGGCTATACGAAAACGTGGACCTACACAACCCGCTTTCAATACCAAAAGTCCTACGTACATATAATAGATTTTACCAAAATTTCATCAACCTACTTCAATCCGTTCGTACGCTAGAGTGATTTCCACAGACGGACGGACATGGCTATATCGATATAGAATTGCACGCTTATCAAGAATATATATAGTTTGTGGGGTCTACAATGATTATTTCGAGTAGTTACAAACGGAGTGACAAACTTAATATACCCCCATCTTATGGTGGAGGGTATAAAAACTTTAAAAGCTTTTTCTGCGGAAGCTTTTTTTATCCAATCACTTTATAATAAAGATTTTATGTAATCTTAGGTAAAAACTCGTCAAAACATCATACAGGTATATGAGGTTGTAAAAAAGTCATAACCCCAGTGTCCAAATAACCTCTGGTATGAATAAATTGATAAAAGAAATAGCCATGTAAGGATTTTTGTAATGTTATATTGCTTAAGAATGTTACTTGTTTAAAATTGTTCTCTTCTATTGGGCCTTAATACCTTCATAATACTCAGACTTTGCAATAGATTTCGCTGTTGGGACAGCTATTATCATGTGGGAACTAACTACGTCGGTCTCCTTAAATGATTCTCGTGTGTGAGGGAAAAATCCATATTTTTCCCTTTCGGTAGTTTCTGTGTGATCAACTGTTAGGAAAGAGTGTTCAGAGTATCATTGATGGCATAATTCCCGAAATTTTTAGTACTTTGGTACAGATGTTGCAGATGTTTAAAAGGACTATGGATAATACTTTGCAGTTTCACTAGTATGTCACTGGGTTGAGAAGTGTTTTCATAAAGAAATAGGATGAGTTAAGTGAGTATGTTGTGGCTGTTAATTCCTATGTTCAATCCGCTTCTAAGACGTTTTCTGTACTCGAGAAGCCCTCTGTCAAGACTTATATAATGGAACATAGGAACCTTACACTTTTCACAATAAAAAGTATATACGTTTTTAAGTCATTCGCAATCAAAAATTATACAATTTTATTGACATTAAATATAAATGCGAACTTTAAAATAAACGTCCAGTCATAAAACAACAACAGCCTCATAAATACGAGTGATAATAATTTTAATTGTATTATTCATATTTAATGAAAATTTTTATTGGACATGAAATATATTTGCGCAAATGCCAATAAGGAATAATTTTAATTAAAGGTCATGACGATGTACATATTCGTAGGAATGTACATGTACATATATACAAATGGGCAAAGTGTCCAATCGTGTGTACACGTATGTAAATGTTTTCATATACCCATTATTATATTTAATAGAATGTTCCGAAAATTGTGTGAGCACTTTCTAGATATTTCTGAAAGCAATCATAGAGTCCGAACTTAGACTCGCGTTATAGTAAATATCATCTTGTAAGGTCGTATTAGCTACGCGGGAATACCAAATGAACATATAGCTTGGAAGGCCTTTGAATGTGAATGTTTTTGTCAAATATCGATTTCATCATCGCATCCACTGTTCCTTCCATAAAGCTAGCACGTTATCTGTATCTGTTACCTGATTATAGTAATCATCCTGATTATAGTAAACAATCGCCTATACTAGACCAAAACCAATGTTTTTCACAAATTGCGGTTTAGTAGAATTTTCGGACTTCATTCTGACACCTAGGTATTTCGATTGTTTCGCACTATTATTTATTAATTTATTTTTTCCCTTGCATGCAGCATGTGGTTGAAGCCTGTGATCCTTGATGTATAATTCTGGTATACCAAAACAGATTTTGCGGCAGTTTAAGAGAGGGTTGTTTTTTTCGTTAAACAAACTGGTAAGTTGATTTGAGTAATATGCAGCGGTCTTTTGTAATTGCAACGCACCAAAAATTTGGAAGTCACAAATAACCCATTACAAAGTTATGCAAACAAGCTACTTTTTTCATTACCTGTATGCTGAAAAATAATGGGTTATTTTTAAAAATTTTATGAGACAAATCTACTTATTTTACTCCTTACTAAGTACTTTAAAAAAGAGAGTTTTGTGTTCACATTCGGAAAACAATTATGTTGTTAGCAAAATTAATTTTTCACATTTAAGGTAAAAGTGCATCGATCAAATTAAAAATTTTATGTCGATAAGGACCATCCTATAGCACTATGCAAGACTGGTTTGATGAATTTAATCATGGCCGACACTCGCTAAAAGCGAAGGTCGTTAAAAAATGCCAGTCCTGTCAGAAATCACCATGTTATATACCGTGAGATAAAGGCATACTTGGGCATTTCTTCCAGCAACTAACATTTCAACACTCTCAACATGAGATTTAATCTTTCACAAAATACCACTGCGAATGCTGTCAGACACATTTCGTGGTAGGATCTTTTACTCCCAAGGTTAAGTATTCCGAAAAGCGGACCAAAAATATTCTTCTTTCCAATCGGAGATCGATCATATGATCTTACTGGGCCATCGTTAAATGTATATCTTTGATCTGCATGCCTCTGCCTTCGGCTTGGGCATTAACGCATATAAGGGTTATGTTGTTGTGATGTCGAGGTTGTTTTGGCTTGGTTAGTTTTGGCAGTTTGACAGTTCGATAGGTCAAGCGCCAACATAACTTTACGGTCGCACCACCTTTTCTGATCCATTCTTCGTGTGATGTGTGTGGATACGGCGTGTAATATTGTTGTGGCGCTGTGCATTTTCCGAAATCCATGTTAATGTAGGCCAATTGGGAGACTGCTTCTCATCATGGGGGGAGGAGTAGTGCCTCTAGAATATTTGCTACTGGCGCCAAGAGGGAGACCGGTCGTACGATTCACCTCTGCCGGCATCCTTGTCGGGACCACTCTACCAACTATCCAGGCTTCTGATACAATAAGGGTGGCTAACGATAAATTGAGGACACTTGTTAACTACTCAATCCGGGTGTTCATCAAGTTGCTTAGCATTATTATTGAGATTACGTATGGGATGATTTCGTGTTTCGGATGATATTTGCAACACCGCTCATCGTAAATGTCGTACTTCCTTGTCTGATAGGTCTCTTATACGGCGTAGCACACTCCTTTTCACACCTATCCCTTGCATCGGAATGCTCTATAAACTGCCGGTTAGAATAACACGCGCACCTCTTTGGATTTGTCACGCCGCTGAAAGTAACAGCCGTTCTATCATCCTTCTTTCCCGGATTTTAGAGTGATTCCAACCTTTGCCTACAATTTACTTATTCCTGTACTAATGTTGCAATGATTTCAAACGTAAGTTTCCCAACTCATAGGTCTTTAGGGTTCGTACGACGAAGCTCAACACGCTCATTTAGTAACCGAGTCGTCTCTACTGGAAATTTGGTCTGATTTCGGGTATTCGACCAGCAAGTATGTAGCTAGCGGCAGCAGCAGTGATGTTGTCCCGGATAATTCTCTCAGATACACGAGGATCTGTGGGAATAAGCAGCCCTCTGAAGCAGTGAGTGGTAAATTCTATGAACTCTTGCAAATTAACTTTTCCATGGTTGGCAGTAAGAAGTTAGGGAGTTGGGTGGTCTGTTTACGGAGACGATAATCTCAAAATGACTGAGCCAGGGGAAATAACAGGTTGTCAGAACCAGGATTTCAGAGTCGAGGAATTTTTGGCTCCACTCCGACTCCAAATGAGTTTTTTTCACGATTCCGGCTCCGAATCCGACTCTGGGTCGACTCCGAGTGTGACTTCCTATACCACTAAACATGAATAAAATGTGCACAAATTTTAAACTTTTTCCTATATTTTGGCCTATATAGGCTATTGTGTTTGTTTTTCCTTATATATTCATTAGAAAGGATATTCGGTCGAATACATTCAAACATATCAATATTGTTTCTGCCGAATCTTACATTGAAGAATAGCAAAGTTAGAAAGTTTTTGTTGTTTTTCCTTTTTACACGAGTATATTCAGGACGGAATTCTTCCGCTTGAGAAAATCTTTAAGCTTTCAAAATATGTGAAAATGAAGGGGCAATAGAAAGCATAAGGACTACATGCAATAAAAATTATAAGCAGTTCATGGCCAAGTTTCAAACTGGATGTAAGGTAACATTTTAGTGTGCTTAGCCTTAAAGGGAGACCCCCAGTTGTAAAGCTCTATAAAAACCATTTTTCATGATTTTTTCCGAGAAAACGACGTAACTTTTTGGCAGATTTTTTTCTTCATCAGAAAGAGAAAAATATTACTAAGTATTGAGGCCGTCTACAAATCCTGTTTTTATACCCTCAGCATTTATGCTAACGAGGGTATATGGCGAATAACAAAATTCCTTTACAATTCCATTTGAAAAAAATTAAAATTTTTTTTTACGAGCACATCTACGATTTTTGGTACAGTGGTAAAGGAAAATAATCCGGTTTCTAATCTGCTCGCGTTCACGAAATTGGCCAATGCGCGCAAAAGTTATAGCGGTTTTTATTCTCATATAAAGAAAAAATATTTAAAAATATCTTTTTTGTTGTTATGAGAAAATGTATGCATAAATCGTTAACAGCAGTCCATATCTATTCGTAGATGTTTAAATAGTTATTAAATTTATTATTATTTTCGCGGAAAGTCAACAAATAATAAAAAAATTTTGAAGTAAATCCAAATTATCCTGTCCCAGAATCCGTACAAACCCTCAAAAATAAATTAAAGAATATATGCGGAGTCTAGACAATGCGTAGAAAAATATGATACCAAATTTATAGAGATTGGGTACATAAATTGCATATTATAGCAACAACAAAAGAGAAAAACTTATTGTTGGAAAATATTGTTGCAAATATTTTTTTTGGTTTGATTCTAAAAATTAGAAAAAAATATTTGGGAGTTCTCCAACTATTTTGCTAAAATCCCATAGAATAATGAATGTATACAGTTAAAACTTCATCAAAACATATGGTTTACCATCGCGAGAGTTTAACTGATTACTGTGATAACTTATAAGGGTAGGAAATTAAGAGTAATATTGAAATTACAATCATTCAATTAATATTATAATTAAAAAGCCTGTTATTCGCGAATTAGTTAAAGTCGGTTGATGCGCATCCGTTTTTGGATACAGCGAATCAATCTCTGTCAAAATTTATGCATATTTCGATGTTTCACTCAGGGGCCATTGTGTGCCACCAGTTGCATCATACACTGCAAAAAACCTTAAAGTTGGTAAAAGTCGCGCAATGTGCATACGATTTTGATGCGCATCCGGTTTCGTCAGCGCCTATCAAAAATACGTCCAAATATACCAATTTTAATTAGATTCTTCAAGAACCGCGGATGTGCCTCCACATTCTATTTTTGGTGAAAAACCCATATTACACGCGGATCTCAGTAATTTATGACACGCGTTTTCGCAAATATTATAATCGCGTATAAAGGATTCCATTTACGTAAAAAAATTTCAAGAAAATCGCGGTTTAGTACGCGGATTTTTCGAAATAATTTTTTGCTGCTTTTCTTATTTTCAGGGTATCTATATCCGCGGTTTTAGTGGATGGATTCGCTCGCGGAAGGTCTCATTAGATCCGTCGCGTAAAAAAACTAAATTCACGCGGGGTACAAAGGAAATTGAATGGCACTTGTAAATTTTAAACGCAAAAAATAGTTTTTTAAAAAAAAATCACACATCAAATATTGGCCTTTAGACTCCAATTACTAGGATGCTGTAAGGAGCACACTCATGAGATATGCATTAAACGACGTAGAATCAAGAGTTTTATAATCCTAATGTGAGTTTTGAATATTATCTTGTTGCGCGTCCGAATTATTAAAACAATTCAAAAAACCCCGAAATTCCGGCTTCAAAATGTTAGCATCAATTTTAGGTGGATGCAGTGGATATATCGAAAAATGATACACTAGTATCATATTGCCCATGAAGTATTCTTTGAGTCTTTCTTTGGGCATATGTCTATAAAATGTAAGGTTAAGCCTAAAATCGGAAGGGAGCATAAAAAAACTTGTTGGTTTCAACCCATTTTTACCTATTTTTCTACATTGATGCCAACACAGCTTCCACGTAAATTAATTTTAATGGTCGACCTTATGGGATTCCTCCTAAAACACTTCAGTTTAAAGAATGTATATCATACTATATAGAATATGTTAACAGTTCGCGAATTCTGAAAGGATGAAACTCGGATTCATCGATTATAAAAAATTTTTGTTTTTCGCCATATACACTTTCATACGGGCAAAATAATAGTTTTAGACCCCAAGTATGTTTGGACGAAATGTGTTTCAGACAATTTGGAGTCGATTGAGCAATGTCCGTCTGTTTGTCTAGCTGGTTGGAGCGCACGATAACTCTCGAACGGATCAACCGATTCGGTCCAAAATTTGGCTTTCGTAATATTTTGTCCAAACATAGCCTAAGTTCGAAGATGGGTTATATCGGTCCACTGCTTCCGGTACCTCCCCCACAAAAGTTCGAAAATGTTCGGAAAAATTGTACGTACGATAACTCTTGAAGGGACCGATTTGGTCCATACTTTGTAAATCGTGAAATGTCTACCAGACTTAGATGTGGTTCCAATATGGACTCAATCTGTCCACTCCTTCTTGTACCTCTCACACAAAATTTCGGATAAGTTCAGTTTAGGACCTGCTCTCGAATCGCTTTGTTTTAGCAACTTGTATTCACCGCCCCCTACACGACGGTAAAAGTTTCATCAAGGACAAGTCCATACTTCCTGAGAAAATAGCCTTAAAGTTGCAAAAAATCATAGTTTAAGTTCGAAGCTAAGCCATAGCGGTGCACTCCTTCAGGTACCTCCCCCACAAAAGTTCAAAAATGTTCGGAAAAATTGTGAGCACGATAACTCTAGAAGGAAGTGGCCGAACTGGTCCATACTTCACACATCCTAATATATCTACCAGATATAGATCAGGCTAAAATATGGACTATATTTGTCCACTCATCCGGTACCTCCCACACAAAATTTCGGATAAGTTCACTTTAAGACCTGCTATCGAATCACTTTGATTTTTGTTGAAGCATCTTGCATTCGCTGCCTCAATTACGTTTTGGTAAAAGTTGGTAAACGTTTTTTTCAGCGACAAGTCCACACTTCTTGAGCAAACAGCCCGAAGGGTGTAAAAAACCCCTATGGCACCATATGTAGTGGCTGGAGATACACGTCCTTAATGGTCAATCCATTCCTTTAAGTATCTCCTCCGCTAAACTTTTGATTTTTAATCCTAATCAACATTTTTGTCGGTTCATACGCCCACAATTTTTAAAACCACCTAAATACATACGTTTTTTGGGGAAAACATTGTTTCAATATTCACAGACTGAGGGTATATATCTGTCGGCAAAGCCGACTGATACTTTTTTACTTGTTATTAAAGCATTTTGCGGTGTCAACTCTAGCTCGAATACTAATAAACCAATTGTTATATATCTTTGTGTCTGATTTCGAGAAAAACACAGTTTATATGCTGCATACAAAATAAAATAAATTGTTCCCATCCAACGCTCATACTAGGGCAATATTGTTCCGATCGACTTAAAAATTTGACCACATATTCTATGCTACTTATACTTTCTACTTTCTACTGAAATTTAGAAGTAGGGATCACCCCTTAAACTAAAATTCAGCGCTCACATTTTGAACTTTGGTGTGGAGTGGATAATTTTACTGAAATATTTGAGATATATTGTGCACACCACCCAGCACGTAGGCAGATGGATGTTTTCTGGAACTGAAAAATTAGATTTCGTGCATGAAAATATTCTACAAAAATGTTGCTAGGAAAATTTTATGTAGGGTCGGTCCATTAGAAAAAAATCGATATTGTCATGTTTTCATTGACCTTTATCACTTTTACCCGATCCTTTCTCATGAAAATACTATGGTTATGTATTTCATTGAATTTCGTATATGCTATTGATTGTTTAGAAAACTCGGATACATATGAATTATATCTGTTCCTGGCGGAAAGATCCGGTTATTTGAATGTCTACATCTAAAACCCTCATTGAGTTTATAGTGAATCCTAGAAGAAAGATTAGCCGTTTGTCAGACTTCTGAGTTATGGGGGGATTAATCTGTCGTTGACCAACAACGAATTTATGATGCCCTAATTCAGAAGCGTAACCATCTGAATTTCATATACAGTTAATAGATTATGCAAAATTTAGCGAAATACATAAACATACGGCTTTTTGAGAAAGTAACGGGTAAAACGTGACAATATCGATTTCTTGGATATGGTAAATCTACACATATTTTTCGGTGGAACATTTTTGTAGAAAATTTCATTTTGTTTTACTTTTTGAGTTCAAGAACAAAAAGGACATGGAAGGAACTGAGCTAGAAGGAAAATGATGAAACAATATCTCCAAACAGAGATATAAAGCAATTTTCTCAATGATTGATGGGGGTCAATCAAAAAAACATTATGCCATCATAAGTCAGAAATTTCAGCTATGGGATCCTTTGGGGTTCTCAATTGGGGCTTTTATTCCGAAAAGGAATTTTTCCACCCCCAGATCTTGACTTCCATTTTGTGTCACAGGGTATTTAGTTAGATTTCCCATTGAGACCACAATGTCTTTAATGGAAGATAAGGATGACTTCTCAGAAAAACAATACCAATAGAACTTTGTGAGAAGACCAGTAAGACTACTGAAGAAAGAGGTTAAAGGTCCAATCTTAATTCGATTATGATAGAACTTTACTTTTGTTTGCAAAAATGTAAAGAATCAATTGGATCAACAAAATAGGTATGAATAGACTTCAGAGGATAGTAAATATCCTGTGAATTGTCCTTAAGCTTTGTATAATATACAGTTTGCATATAGTTTTCTTATACCTTTCTTTTAAAATAAATAATGATTTTTTAATCCGTTATCTGTTCTTAGGGTGAACATGCAACTGGCTCCAAAAAATTCGTGTTTTACGCTTTGGTTGCAGTTTTATTATTTTATTATTTTCAGAAGCATTATAAAACTCCTGATATTTTTATGGATTCTTCTTCCATTTTCGGTATCTAACAACAGAAGTTTTGAAGTTTTAATCCTAAATTATAAAGCATTTGTTTCCCAATGATAGATTCATCAAAATAGTTTACACGAACGAACAAATTTTGGGACATTTCGTGGCCCTTTCTCGCAAAGTATGGTCTTCTCCCATAACAATGGTTATGTTGTAGTCGTGTTCACAAGTTATATTTTGAACATTTAATTTATATTAAAGTTCGAATGGACCAGCTTACTAAATCTTGGAGCTTGTTCTATGTTTAAGAGTCACTCCTTATGACAACTATCGTGCCCATTATCGAATTTAGTTGGTCGCCGTAAGAATTTTTTTGTCGGTCTAGGGTCATTATGTTCGAAAATATGAACTCACTTTCGAAAAACATTATCGTGCCCTCTGGCTTGAATGGAAAAGACTACGTAGATAACGTTGCTCCCCGACAATATTGGCAAAATGTCACTCAAATGTCATTTGTGTTAAGTGAAGTAGCTGCTCCAGGCCGGAAAACTCTGCCGAATCTTTTGAAATTCTTCTAAAGATGTAGTGATACTTGTCTCGACTTTGTTACCGTTGTGAGTGACATCATGAACGTAGCCCTAGAATTACTGGACACTTGAGCCACAACCAGCAGCCAGGAGGTGAATTCAGGCAAAACTGAGATGGGAATTTGATTCGATTAATATGAAATCACCAATCTACTACGATTACGAGCTCAAGATATACCCTATCAGAGAATCTAAAGAAGGACTTTCTAAGTTAGGGCGTATGTCTAGAAATGTTCTTACATCGATTCCAGGTCATAACGACTTGTTGTTAACGAAAAAGCAGGAAATTTGGCTAGAGCGAGATGCTACTCTAACGAAGTGTCGAATGCCTAATCATAATCTATAAATAAATGACCACATAACAACATCCTGATTAGCCAAAATCAAAGGCACCTGACAATACTTATTGCGTTGTTAACCGGACACAGGATTGAGGCTATGAGGGTATATAGTCCCGGTTCCATCAAACAATCAAGAACTACCTTCGAAAAAAATTTTGAGAAAATTTTAAACTTTTGTGGAGGAGATACATATGTGAAGGAGTTTTCCAATAAAGTCAATCTTCAAAATGATTTAAATTTGAGAGAAATTTTATGGATGTGCAAAGGTTGGTTCCGAGTTAAATTTGATTTAGAAATTTTTGTCCACTACGTAAGTGGGCTCATTCAAAAACGTTAAAATACGTGAAATCCGGCGGTACTATTACATGGGGAATATACCAAAACATGGACCAATATTAATAACTTTTGTGGCAAAAGTGTTGTGACCATTAAGAACATCACCGTCAAATTGCAGGTAGTTCAGTCAAAAAATTTAGCTAAATTTCTTGAAATATGGAAATTTGGGATGTATCGTTATATGGGCCTTTACCAAAACATGGACTTATATTCAAAATTTTTAGTGAAGATACATTGTGAGCATTGACAATTTCAAATGTGAAATTACTGGAAATTCGGTCAAAAAATATAGCTGAAGTTTTTAACATCCCGAAAATCGAGAGATACCGTTATATGGAGCATATACCAAAACGTCGATCTATATTGACATTTTTTGCTGAAGAACATAAAATTTCAAATTACGGATAGTTCAGTCTAAAGTTGTAGCTAAAATCCTCAAAATCCCTTAAATCGGGAGGTACCGTTATATGGGGGCTATACCAAAACATGGACCGATATAGCCCAGCTGCGTACTTAATATGCCTATGGAAAAAAGACAATCGAGTACACAAATATAGACGCCAGAGTGATTACAACAGACGGACAGGTATACTTGGCTAGATCGACTTAATAGTTTATCCTGACTAATAATATGTATGTATGTATACTTTATAGGGTCGCCAATGATTATTTCATTGCGTTACAAACGGAAACGCCAATGTACACATATGTATGTACATTAGACTGGTTTTAATTCAAAGGGAAAAATCGATGTCGGATTTTTTATGCGGCACCACCCAAAAGGTTTAGGTTTGTTAGATTTTAAGATTTCTATTGGACAACAAATGTGGCCTTTAGAGCAATTTTGTGAAAATTCACCTTTGGCCCACACAAATTACTATGGAAAATTTGAGACCCCAGTTGCCCGTGTTAAAATATTCAGGTTATGCTAAAACTTTGGCAATCTTAAAGTCTAACAAAACGAAATACTTTAGGAGGGTGCCGCATAAAAAATCCGTTATCAATTTTTTTAAAACACCCTAATGTACATATCTTGTCTTAACTTCTTTTTGTGTAAAAAGGCTTGAATAAGTTGTTATCCTACATTATCGTGTTGATTTTGCAAGAATGCCAAACTCAGACATGGCTTAGAACCTTATTGGGTTTTCGAAGGCGGCAATATATTCGAAGAACAGGTGGAATGTGTCGATCTGTTTTTCATGGGTCTTCTCTAGAATTTGCCCTCAGATTTGGTACAACCCAATTATTCCATTGACCAATCGATTTATCCGCTCGCAAAAACGCTCAACAATACTTTATATGCGAGGGTTCTGGGCTTTTGCCTCTGTAGTTTTTCAAGGGCCCTGAGGTTTTACAAGGGCAACTAGAACATTTTTTTCATTTGACATTTTTAAGCAGTTTTTAGCCTAAGACCATGTCTATATTATAGCCTTTTGCAGGGTTAACCTTCTTTATGAGGATTTATTTGAAATATAAGCAATGGAATTGACATTTGATACCCAGTGGATTTGTTACATCTGGTTATATATAAACGTACTATAAACGTATTGAGGACAGTTTAACATACGAACATGAGTTGCTTTGTTTACAGTGACTTGAAAAAATCACTTTGTAAAAAAAATTCAATTTATATGTGAACATTTTCGTCCGATAATTTTTCAAAATTTTCGACTTGGATGACCATGCAAGAGTACTTCAATCAAATTAAATCTTTGTATGTCGATAAAGTATCATCCTAAACACTATGAAGAGCTAGATTATTAAATTCAATCGTGGCCGATACTCGTAAAAAGCGAATGTCTTCCAAAAACGCCGTTATGCCAGAAAAAATTGAGCCGTGCGTGAACGGATAATGTAAGATTGTCATGTTATACACCGTGAGATAGACGCATCCTTGGGCATTTCTTGCATGAATACCTGGCGACAAAAATTTGTTTTTTTTTTTTCGTTAGATCCAGTACAATTTGACAATTGCTCAAAAAAGGTCTTGTCGTTTGGTACGAAGAAATTGTGAATAAATACGATCGCAGTACTTCAAACGACGTTTATAAGATCGTTACAGACAAGGAATCTTTAATCTATGCGTATGAACCGAAACAAAACAGCAATCGACCATGGGAGTCTTCGAAGACGAGCCAAATCCAACGAAAGTTGTACATTAGGGTTATGACTTTTTGACATTTTTCCTCAAAAATGATTTCCTGTAGCAGGGATGAATAAACTTTTGACTATTAATCACTATGCTATCGTTTATTCCATTGAAAAATAAAAAAAGTTCACGCACAAATCGATTTTAAAAAAATAATTTTTTGAAAAAAATATATGAAATGAAAAAAATTTTTTTTCAAAAAATTATTTTTTGTTGCACGAATGAATAATTATAAGCCTACTAATAACTATAATAACGTTTATTTCATTCAAATATTAAAAAAGTCGCGAAAAAAGTCACTTTGAAAAAAATTTAAATTTTTTGTTTTTTGTTAAAAAATTATATTTTTGAATAAAAGCGTTTTCGACATTTTTACGATTCTCAGAATTGAAGAAAAATAGTGAGAAATAAATTATATGTCATTTTAATTATCTCATGTGGCTCTAAAGTTCATTTTCAATTATATATCTGTTTTCAGTGACTTCAAAAAATTGTCCATAATTTTGATAAATTCAAATTTTAAAATCATTTTGTGCGTGAGGTTTTTTCACCGAATCACCTTATAATTAAGATTTTATGTAATTTTATGGCAAAACTCATCACGCTATGATACAGGGATATGAGGTTGTAAAAAAGTCATAACCCTATTGTACATGGAAGAAGCTCTTTGAAGCAAATGGTCGCTAATTTCTTCGTCTAAACTGACCATATGGCTACTATACGCTTGAGGAACTTATGACGGTTAATTCTAAGTGGCACACTACAATTTGTTTGCCTGAAGTCTTCTGAGAAATTCGAAAAACGAACAAGAGAATACGAATCGTTGTGAACCATGACAATGTGACCTTTGCTCTCACAAATCGATTCAAACCAGTGCTTTTGACCTGACAAAACGTGGAATTGATAAGTCATCCGCCGTACAGCCCTTACGTGGAACCCATTGACTTAGTTTTATCAGGAAAAAATATCCTGATAAACAATTTTCGTTGAAAATGCTATTGAAGCATTGGTGCCCGGACATAACTCCCAAAATGATTTTGGGTGTTATGTGCGCTTTGTGTCACGGCACCTGAAGCGTTCAAAAACCAAGTTTTTGAGGTGTTTCAATCGGAGTAGAAATAGTGCTTCATCAATTGGTTTCAGCGCATGAAAAAGTGTATAAATCATGTTGGAGAATACTACAAAAAACAATAAAACCATTTTTGATGACAAATATTCGAGTTTTCATTATTAGGCCAGAAAAATTTCTAGTTACCCTCGTAATCGTTCTAAGATATTCCTTATCAGTGTGTCCTAATTGGTCTTGAACGGCGGGTAGCCCATCAGCTCCTGTTGTCTTAATGTGATTCAGTTGATTAATTGATGTTATGACCTCCCTTAGAGGTAAACACTCAATGCCGTGGTTTGGGATCGTTTCTGTAGTCTTTTCATCGCCGCCCATGTTCGATGCTATGAGCTTCAAACAATGTTCAATACAGATCATAAGTACTCGTATGTTGTACGTATCTCCTCCTGACTTCTGAATATCTCGAGTTTCTGAACACCTCAAGTTTTTCCTGTTTTTTATTTTATTTTATTTTATTTTATTTAATTTTTTTTTTTTTGTAAAATACACTTCTCACCTCTCCTCCTCTCACGGCATTTTTCTTTGGCGCTGTGTTTTGCTAGTGACTACAGGGTTGCTCTAACGACAGTTGACTTCAGACTTGACTTAAGATTTTAAGTGGTGGTTTTCGGTAGAGTTTAGATTTTGCGGCAGTCTGTGTCCTGTGTTAGACCGCACGTTGTCCTCAACATTAAGACAAGTGCGTACTTTAGCTGGTCCATATCTACATTAGGCTATTTTCCTTGCGGCAATTGTTAGTCTGTCGGTGACAGAAGGTGTTGAGAGGCAAAGTGTTACCACATGCCTCATCTCTCCCTCCTGCAAACAGGCAATTGAAGCAAGGAAAATTGCCTTATGCAGATATGGATCTGCTACAAGGAAATGACCCAATGACAATCACTTCTTGAATCGATGGAAGGGGTTTACTTTTATACGGGTTGTAATAATTCATTCATCCGCCGATGTGAATAATTCTCCTATTTATGGCAGATAAAATACAGTGCACACTTTCTGTAAGCGATAATATCAGCTTTGTACTTTGCAAGTACATCCGCCAGTGCCCAGATCACTCTCTGATCACTGATATGCAGATCATGATACTTAAAACGTTTGTGGAGTTCGCCATCTTTAGAGGTAAAGGGGTTGGTCTTGTTTTTCTTTGTCTTTTTTATTTTCTCCACCATAATATGGAGGGTATAATTTAATTTGCCATTCCGTTCGTTACACATCGAAATATTCGTCGGAGACCCTATAAAGTACATATAATGCTGATCAGAATAAAATTCTAAGTCGATATTACCATGTTCGTCTGTCCATCCATCTAATGAAATCAAGATAAAGCTCGCAATTTTTATTAAGATATAGCTTTGTAATTTGGTATAGAAGCTTATATTACTCCTAGGATGTTTGGTATTGAAAAAAGGCTATATCGGTCCACGTTTTGATATAGCCCCATAGAATAGTACCTCCCGATTTTAGGAATTTTGAAGATTTTAGGTTCATTCTCACACCGAAATTACTGAAATTTGGTATTAAGTCTTCGTTGGGGCAAAAAATTGTCCACCTGCAATTTGTCGGTATAGGTCCACGTCTTCATATAGCCCCCATAGAACGGTGCCTAACGGTTTTCGTTATTTTGAAGGTTGTGGCCTCAATACCCCACCGAAATGGCTGACATTTAGTATTAAGTCTTCGTTGGGGGTACAAATCTTTCCAAATGAAATTTGTGGTTATATGTTTATGCCTTCATATAGCCCTACCAACGTTCGATGTTTTGAAGGTTGTGGAATCAATATCTCATCGAAATGCCTGACATTTAGTACTAAATCTTCGTTGGGGTTATAAAACTTTTCATCTGAAGTTTGTCGGTATTGCTACACGCCTTTATATACCTTCATAGAACGGTACTTCCCGATTTTCCGTATTTTGATGGTTGTGGCCTTAATATCCCACCGGAACCATTGAAATTTGGTATTAAGTCTTCAGGTACCTCCCCCCAAAAGTTCGAAAAATTGTGCGAACGATAACTCTTAAAGGTAGTAACAGATTTGGCCCATACTTTACACATCGTGACATTTCTAACAGACATAGGTGAGATTATTATATGGACTCTATCGGTCCACTCCTTCGGGTACCTCCCACACAAAATTTCGGAAAAGTTCAGTTTAGGATCTGCTCTCGAATCGCTTTGATTTTTGTTGTAACAACTTGTTTTTGCTGTCTCCATTAGGGCAGTACATGCTTTATCAGGGGCAAATCCATACTTCCTGAGAAAATAGCTCAAAGTTGTCCCAATATGAACTCTATCAGTCCACTCCTTCGGGTACCTCCCACACAAAATTTCGGAAAAGTTATGTTTAGGAAAAATTGTGTGCACGATTACACTTGATGGGAGTAACCGATTTGGCCCATACTCTACACATCCTAATATATCTAGCAGATATAGATCAGTTTCGAATATGGACTATATTTGTCCACTCCTTCGGGTACCTCCCACTTAAAATTTCGGATAAGTTCACTTTAAGACCTGCTCTCGAATCACTTTGACGGTAAAAGTTTTTTCAGGGGCAAGTCCGTACTTCTTGAGAAAACAGCCCGAAAGGTGTAAAAAGCCCCCTATGGCATCATATAAAGTGGCTGGAGAGCACGATAACACTCGAACTGATCAACCGATTTGGTCCAAAATTTGGCCTTCGTCATATTTTGTCCAAAGTTTGATGATGGGCAATACCGGTCCACAATTGCCGGTACTTCCCCCCAATATTTAAAAAAAAATCACCAAAATGGTCTGTGTCGTCCTTATGGGTGAACATGTGGCACATGTTAGCTCACTTAGGTTATAACTTTACGTCATTTTATTAGGCTGTAATATGTTTGGACCCAATCGGTTGCCCTGTTAAATTAGTATCGTGCGTTCTATCCAGTGAGACAGACGTACGGACATGATAAATCTACTCCATATTCTCTGAAACGGATCTAGTGTTAAAATATCGTCGGTGTCATGCGTCAGTATTCCACACCCATTTACATGTTGACGTATATTTACCCACAAGGTAGATTGTATTAATAAATGGTAAGTTTATGGATATTTCATACAATTTCTGATACAGAAACTCTATGTTTTTTGAATCTCCTTGTCAAGAATTTTTAGTATTATGGAACTTTATTTTCAATAGACACTCTTATATTTTTTGCTATGTATTCAATACTCGATTGTATAGTTGTTGTTTTTGGCAATGGCGAATACACTTATTCGCACTTATTCCATGTCAACTACACACACACACAGAAACATAATTTATATGTGTCGACCCATATGCGTACGCAGCAAATAGTGCGTAGGCAAGTGCATTCGAATTTCGCTGGGCTATGAGCCAACGCCCAAACGAATGGCGGCGGATGTATACGAGCGACCAATGTCCGATACAATGTGAAAAACTGCAATAACAACTGAACCAGAAATCAGTGATGCAACATAAATATGATGCAATTGCAATTCACATGTGCAATATTGGCTCGGTAAGCTAGCAGCCAGCTGGGAGTAATATTAGTTGGCAAGTTTGTACTGTGAGCCTAACGGGCTTGTGGTTACGTACGTACGTACATACATATATACATACAGTTTCATAAATATACATACATATATACTGCGTATTTTACATCTCTAGTATGTAAACCCAAGTCCATTCGTATAGTAATGAACGCAATTAAGTTTAAGGTCTGTTATGGTATCAGTCTGAAACTTGAAAATATGTCTGTTATCAAAAAAAGTCTTCTACGAAAAGTATAGGGACAATTTAGATTTTTCAAAATTTCCAACATTCAAACGCAGAATTAAGTTACGGTTTATTTTTAACGACTAATTAGGTTCTTATTTTACCGTAGGGGATGAACTATACCAAGCAATGGTCCTGACCGATGGCAAAGCCCAGGGTTTATCTTGGTCCCTCTTTCACCTCAAATGGATACGGACCTCTTCATGGTGAAAATTGAGGAGCTGCCCGTTAAAGCTAGTGAGCTAACATGTGCTGCGCGTTAACTCATAAGAACGATAAAAATTTGGGATAAGCGTTGGGCTACGAAGCCACCCCACAGAATACATCTTACCATGACAAAACAAGGAATAAGAAGAAAAACAATCTCCATGATAGTTGACGACCTCCACAAACGTTTTTGGGTCATGATCTGGGAATCTGCAGCTGGAATATCCGGACTCTTTACAGAGGAGATGTAGTTTGAACACTGGCGGATGTACTTGGTAAGTATAAAGCTGATATTATCGCATTACAGGAAGTGTGATGGAATAGGATAGTCGCTTAACTCCGGTTGATGACAGAATTGGTACAATCCGTATAAAAGCAAAGTTCTTTAAAATCCGTTTAAACTGCGCCCATGCCCCGACAGAAGATAAAGGCAGCAGATCAAAGATATATTCTTCGACGAGATCAGTCTTCATTTTGCAGTACCAAAAAACATGCTAGTGAGCAATATCAATACCTCGGCATGCACGTGAATATCTCCAGACGGGAAAACGAGAAACCAGATTGATCATGTTGCGATAGACGGAAGACACTCTTCCAGTGTGTTGGACGTCCGATCGATTCGAGGAGCGAACATTGATTCGGACCATTTCCTTGTAGTAGCCAAGGTATGCATTCGTCTTAATGTTGCGATAAAAGGGCGATCTTATACAGGACGGAGGCTGGATGTCGAGACTTTAGAAACACAACATATAACGCAAGCCTACTCTGCTCAACTGACCCGCATGCTGGAAGACGGCACTCCTTGCCCCGATAATGTGGAAGCCTAGTAGCAAAGAATAGCACACTCTGTCCAAATTGCTGCAAAATCTATACTAGGGTACCAAAAACGACCACCTAAAAATCCATGGTACGATGAGGAGAGTTGTAAGACCACTGAAGAGAAGAACGCAGCATACAATGCAATCATAGCAACAAGAAGTGACAAGGAGAAATATTCGAATTTTCAAGGGAAAAAAGAAAGAGCAAGAAAACGTCCGACAATTTTACCAGAGTGTAAAACACATGATCCTGCAAAGATTATGAAGAAACCTGGTAACTAATACAGATAGCGTACTCAGTATCTGGGAGGAAAGTCCGACCGATTCGATAAACGAACATTGATTCGCACCATTTCCTTGTAGCAACCAAGGTGCGCACTCGTTTTAAGGTTACGACAAAAATGCGATCTAAAACAGGACTGTAGCTGGATGTCGAGATGCTGGAAACACAACATATAGCACAAGCCTACTCCGATCAACTAACCACCTGCTGGAAGACGACACTCTTGTCCCGACAATGTGGAAGTGCAAACTGCCACAAAATCTGTACTCGGATACCGAAAACCATCACCTAATAATCCATGGTACGAACAGAAGGTGAGCCTTACACTGAACAGTAGAAAGTGGTATACAGAGCAACCATGCAGGGGTAGCAACAGGAAGCCAAGGAAAAACATCCGAAGATCACGAGAGAGAGGAAATGCGAATTTACAGGAGAAAGAAGAAAGGGCAAAATAAACGTGAGCGTGAGAAATAAAGTCCGAAACAGACTTACCAGAGTGTAAAACATCAGACTGAAAAAATGATAAAGGGAACCTGGTAACTGATACAATTAATCGGCTGAAGAACAATAAAGCTGTAGTAAGAGCTGATGGGCTACCTGCCGAGAGGTGGTGATATACTAAATGCAGCGTGCATCACTTTATTAGCACAATTTGACTGGAGGAATGTGTACCAAACGATTGGAACCTCAATATGTATGTCCCGTACACAAGAAAAGAGACAAGACAGTTTGTGCCAACTAATGAGGCATAAATTTCCTACCCATCGAATATAATTTGCTGTCGGGCGTATTGTGTAACGGGTTAAAACCTATGGTCAATGGAATAATCGGGTCATACCAATGAGTTTTTAGGCCTGGGAATTCTACAGTAGACAAAATCTTCACTCCATGCCAAATCCTAGAGAAGATGCATGCAAGACACATCGACACATACCACCAGTTCGTGGACAAAAAGGGTGACGGAATGCCAATAAGGTTAAAAGTGTTCCAAGCCATGTCTGAGTTTGACATTCCTGCAAAATTAATACGATTGTGCAGAATAGCATGAACTGACACTAGATCAGCAGTTTAAATAGGAAAGAATCTCTCCGAGACTATCAGTAGCAAACGGTGTTTCAGACAATGTGACAGTCTATCGTTGGGTAGGTTTGTTGGCAAGACTTTATGAACACTATTCCTAAAATGCAGTATTTTTTTCTCTGTATATGAAAGCGTAGACCTATAGCGACAAATTTCAGATGGGATAATGAGGCCGTAACCTACAAAATACCGAAAATCGGGAGGTACCGTTCTATGGGGGCTGTATGAAGGCGTAGACCTATACCGGCAAAGTTCAGGTGGCAAATTTTTATACCCCCAACGAAGAAAATTGTATACCCCCAACGAAGTCTAAATACCAATTTTCAACCATTTCGGTGGGATATTGAGGCCGTAACCCTCAAAATACCGAAAATCGGGAGGTACCCTTCTTTAGGGGCTATATAAAGGCGTGGACCTATAACGACACATTTCAGGTGGAAAGTTTTATACCCCCAACGAAGACTAAATACCAAATTTCCGCTATTTCGGTGGATTATTGAGTCCACAACCTCCAAAACACCGACAATCTGGAGGTACCGGTCTATAAGGGATATTTGAAGGCGTGGTCCTATAACGACAAATTTTAGATGGAAACAACCATTTCGGTGGGATATTAAGGCCGTAAACTTCAAAATACCGAAAATCAGGTGGTGCCCTTCGATGGGGGCTATATGAAGGCGTGGACCTATACCGAAAAATTTCAGATGAAACGAAGACTAAATACCAATTTTTAGCCATTTCGGTGGGATATTGAGGTCACTAACGACAAAATACCAAATTTCGGCTATTTCATGTGGAAAGTTTTGTACGACCATCGAAGACTAAATATCAATTTTCAGTCATTTCGGTGGGATTTTGAGGCCACAACATTCAAAATACCGAAAATCGGTAGGTAACGTTCTATGTGGGCTATATGAAGGGGTACACCTATACCGGCAAAGTGCAGGTGGACAGTTTAGTATCCCCAACGACTAAATACCATTTTTCAGCCATTTCGGTGGGATATTCCGTCCTGGGGGTGCTATATGAAGGCGTGGACCTATACCAGCAAAGTTCAAGTGAAAAGCTTTATACCCCCAGCGAAGAATAAATATCAAATTTCAGCTATTTCGGGGGGATATTGAGGCCACAACCTTCAAAAAATCGAAAATCGGGAGGTATCGTTTTATGGGGGCTATATGAAGGCGTCGACCTATACCAACAAATTTCAGGTGGACACTTTCGGTTTCATATTGAGGTCACAACCTTCAAAATAACGAAAATCAGGATGTAGTTTTCTATGGATGCTATATGAAGGCAGGGACCTATAGCGGCAAAGTTCAGGTGAAAAGTTATATACCCCAGAGAAGAATGAATATCAAATTTCCGGCATTTGGGGGGGGATATTGAGGCCACAACCTTCAAAATACCGAAAATCGGGAGGTACCGTTCTGTGGGGGCTATACGAAGGGGTGGACGTATACCGGCAAAGTGCAGATGGACAGTTTAGTGTCCCCAACGAAGACTATATACTAATTTCAGCCATTTCGGTAGGATATTGGGGCCATAACCTTAAAAATACCGCAAAACCTGGAGGTACCGTTCTATGGAGGCTATATGAAGGAGTGGACCTATACCGACAAATTTTAGGTGGAAAGTTGTATACACCCTACTAATACTAAACTCCAAATTTCAGCCTTTCTCGGTGGGATATTGAGGCTACAAAAAAAATCTGTACGGAAGTAAGGCATTTTCAATGCCTAACATCCTGGACCTAATAGAAACTTCTGTACCAAGTTACAAAGCTCTATCTTTAAAATTGCGAGCTGTATCTTCATTTCAACAGACGGACAGACGGACATTGTTAATCGGCTCAGAATGTTATGCTGATCAAAATTACATATACCATGGTGCAAGAAAGAAGGTGATAGAATAATACCAACTGATGTCTTCATTTGCTGTCAAAACATATTTTTAATCAAAAATAAATAACAAATATTTTTCTTCTATAAAGAATATCTTTGTACAACATCTTTACTTAAACTTCGCAAAGTATATTTGACCGTTTTCTGCCAAATTTTGTGGATATTTCGCTCAAAAAATGTTGTCAGCAAATGAAGGCTACGGCCTGAATTCGCCTTTTGGATCACCTTCTTAAATTCGCCTTGATATATGTATGGTAACATGGGGCGCCTTCGCCACGTTTTTGTTCAAAATGTTCTCATACCGACACCGTTAAAGTTTTTTCAAATATTATTTTTGGTACAAATATAAGCATATCTTGACGATAAGTTTTAATATATACATAAATGGTTATAATTTTGTTTTTAAAATATTATTTTTGAGAATTTACAAAATGTCTAAAAAGTGGCGAAGCCTCTCCAACCATGGGGCAGCTTCGCCATCGATATTGAACATTCTCCAACGGACACTAAAACTCTAATTTACCATAATACTTTCTTTCATATCACCATTATGCAAAGAAGGAAAATGTTTTCTATAGAATAATCAAAAATGATTTTAAAACTCACAAGAAGTAACCGATTCTTAATTGAACAAGGTACCTTGAATTTAGGTACAAAAATCTTAATAAAACTAATACAGGATACGTTTAGGATAATATTTGATTTTAACTTCACATTATAGTGTGGTATATCTATGGTATAAAGAATTTAAGTTAAACATGACAAATTTCTAAGATTAACCCACCACGCCTCTATCATGGCGTAGGCGCCCCACCCCTTTACATATTTCATCATATTAATACACTAGCGGTCATCTGAATAGGTTTGATTTTTTTTCTTTTTATATGTTAAGGTATCTTCTGATGTGTTCGTATTGCAGATCCATACTATTTACTTTTTGAGAGTCCTATACTATGCCAACATGCCCAAGAAAAACCTTACGGTGTTGCCATATTTTCGGAAAATATCCCAATTATAATAAAAAATGTACAAAAAAGTGTCCCATTTTTGCGATCATCAGAATAGGTTTGAATCAAATAAAATTGAAAAATTGTACTATCCATGCAAATATTGTGCAATTTTTTGGTTTAGTTTAGTAAAATGGAACATTCTGATAAATCCTACAACAAATTTGACCCGCTTTATTTGGAACGTGGGTTCGATTCTCAACATGGAAAAGTTACCAAGAACTTTCAGATAAAATCAAGAAATATTCCTACAAAAACGTTTTATAAACTTGCTTTAAATGATTTTGTGATTTCGTTAGATCTTTTCTGAGCTTCGAAAATTGTCTGAAAGCAAATACCAAGTGTAGCCATATTATTAGGATCGATAAATTAGAAAGGTCATTGAAAATAATTGGTATTTTAGTTCAGGTTTAGTTTTTTAACTATCTTTGCAGTACAAATTTAAGTAATTTAATTTAATTTAAATTAAAGCAAGTTTATAAAACGTTTTTGTAGGAATATTTCTTGATTTTATCTGAAAGTTCTTGGTAACTTTTCCATGTTGAGAATTGAACCCACGTTCCAAATAAAGCGGGTCAAATTTGTTGTAGAATTTATCATTTTACTAAACTAAACTAAAAAATTGCACAATATTTGCATGGATAGTACAATTTTTCAATTTTATTTGATTCAAACCTATTCTGATGATCGCAAAAATGGGACACTTTTTTGTACATTTTTTATTATAATTGGGATATTTTCCGAAAATATGGCAACACCGTCAAGTTTTTTCTTGGGCATGTTGGCATAGTATAGGACTCTCAAAAAGTAAATAGTATGGATCTGCAATACGAACACATCAGAAGATACCTTAACATATAAAATGAAAAAAATTCAAACCTATTCAGATGACCGCTAGTGTATATTGACATTTGCAATTGCTTTTTTCATGCGAATTATTGGCATTATATTCTTCAGTAGTTGTCTTCTAACGGTATCAAATGTGTTTTTGATATCACAAAAGGTAAAGAAGATATTACCAAAAATACCTACCATAATTATTTTTCCCAATACCCTGAAAACACAAAACCGCGTGCGTCCGCTTTCATACCAATGGCACAACTGCCAACTTTTGGGAGATGATAGATCTTCCTTAAACTCAAGATTTTGTCTTTAACGGATTTTTTCTAGCACTTGTATTTTGGTAGAAAGTCGGCGCTGGCGTTGCCGCCCCAGTGGCGAAGGCGCCCCATGTTACTGTATACTTCATAGGGTATCCGACGAATATTTCGATGTGTTACAAACGGAATGACAAATTTAATTATACGCTCCACCATATTATGGTGGAGGGTATAATAATGTCACTGGCGTATGCAGATGACACCGACATCACAGGTCTATCACAACGAGCCGTAACAGCCATCTTTGTACAAATTGAAATAGAGTCCGCCAAAGTTGGTTTGGCAGTAAACGGTGATAAGACCAAGTTTATGGTATCAACAGGAATGATGTCCAGTAGACGCGGAGCAACTTTGGACGACGAAAACTACACATTAGAATGACTTTCTTTACAGTCGTAAATAATACAAACAACATTAATTTCGAAATAACGAGAAGAATGATATTAGTTAACAGATTCTACTTTTGTCTAAATAAATAGTTAAAATGCAAAACTATTCCGTTTCAAACACAAATTATAAATAATTGCGGCTTAAAATGTGTGATTCAGTTAACGTTGATATAGATATTTCTTAAATTTATGTCATATTTTTAGTTGATTCTCATTAAAATAGTTTGTTGATTCTCTGCATTGCGGATATACACAACAATTTATAATGGACGGACCGACGGGCACACATAGCTAGATCATCAAGGTATGAAGATCGCTACTAAAACTTGGACTAATACATATATCCAGGTGTTAAGTAATTGGTAGACAAAACAAACGTATACTCTCCCCACATTGTTGTGCCGACTATGATAATTATAGGCTATTTTCAGGAACTCTACCGCAACAGTTCACATTTTCCCTCTTTATATACGAATGTCTTTATTGGAGTTTTAACAACATTTTGTCTGTACAAAGTAATTGCTTTACAGTTACTGAACACAGTTTCCCTGTGTGTTTTTAAACTGCTTTAACAGTTCTGTGGGCCATTTAATATACACATACAAAACGTTGAATGCACGAGTATAAAGAGTTGAACAGAACTGTATTGGTGACATTAATTTTTCAAAAAAAAAAAAATACTTGAACAAATTCCACCTGATTGACTATTTGTTGCAATAATAAAGATATACTAAATTACGTTACTGCAATACATACATATATATGTAATTAGGTTATTTCTTGGTTTTAACAGTTGATTACACTATTATATCGAACTTAAATTAATTACAAAAAGAAAAAAAAAACAACGATAATTTAAGTACTCAAAGTTGTAAGCAATTTTAATACAAAATTTGAAGACAAATCAACTTTCCGTCCATAAGCAACAAAAGCACAAATAAACCACAAATAAGCATTGCCGAAATATGAATCCATTCAGTCATCGTATGATGACGAAAAGACAACACCGTAGTAATTTGTATGGGGCCAAAGGTGAATTTTCAAGAAATTGCTTTAAAGGATTTTTTGTAGGATTTTTTATACCCTCAGCATTTACGCTAACGAGGGTATATACACTTTCATACGGGCAAAATGCCTCATCGAATTAATGGTTTTAGACACCAAGTATGTTTGGACGAAATCCGTTTCAGACAATTTCTAGTTGATTTAGCCATGTCCGTCCGTCTGTCTGTCTGGCTGGCTGGAGCGCACGAAAACTCTAGAACGGATCAACAGATTCGGTCTAAATTTTGTCTTTCGCAATATTTTGTCCAAACTTAGTCTAAGTTCAAAGACGGGTTATATCGGTCCACTCCTTCCGGTATCTCCCCCACAAAAGTTCGAAAATGTTAGGAAAATTTGTGCGCACGATAACTTTTGAAGGGAGTAACCGATATGGCCCATACTTTGCACATCGTGAAATATCTACCAGACTTCAATAAAGTTCCAATATGGGCTCAATCGGTCCATTCCTTCGTGTACCTCCCGCACACAATGTCGGAAAAGTTCATTTTAGCAGTGGCTCTCGAATCGCTTTGATTTTTGCTGTATGAACTTGTATTAACTGCCCCCTATACGAAGGTACAAGTTTCATCTGGGGCAAGTCCATACTTCCTGAGAAAATGTAATATTTTGTAATATTTTGTTCAAACTTCGTTTAAGTTCGAAGATAAGCCATACCGGTCCAATACTTCAGGTACCTCCCCCACAAAAAATCAAAATTGTTCGGAAAAATGTGGAAACGATAATTCTTGAAGGCAGTGACCGATTTGGTTCATACTTTATACATCCTAATATGTATATTTACCAGATATAGATAGGTTTGAATTGTCCACTCCTTCGGGTACCCCCTACACAAAATTTCGGATAAGTTCACTTTAAGACCTGCTCTCGAGTCACTTTGATTTTTGATGAAGCTGCTTGAATTTGCTGCTTCAATCATGAAGGTAAAATTTTTTTCAGAGGCAAGTCCATACTTTTTAAGACAACAGTCCGATAGGTGTAAAAAAAAACACTTTTCATCATATGTAGTGGCTGGAGAACTCGGTAACCCCCAAACCGGTCAACCAATTTGGTCCAAACTTTGAATCTCTTAATATTTTGTCCAAATTTAATTTAACTTCTAAAATGGCTTCTCACAATTTTCAAAATAAATATTGAACAAAACAAAAAACATTATATTTTTGAAAATTATGAGAAATTCAGTTATAGTTTTTTTGCGGGGGTTTTCAGACTTAAACCACTATAACTTAGCCATTTGTTAACCGATTTAAAACAATAATGGCTTATTCAAAAGATATTATCACCCCCTTTAAAACAAAGAAGGATGAAAAGAAATCAGTTATGGAAAAAATAAGATATGCCCGTTTAAATTTGAAAATATAAGAAGCCCAGATTTTCACTACTTTTACCGTTATAAAAAAATAAAATCTCAATGGTTTGGCTGTTATATGCGTAGATGTCAAAAAAAACGTAGATAAAAAACTTAAATTGAAAATCGGGAGGCTCGATTTTCATCGTAGACATATGGTCTAGTAGACTTTTTTGCTCAGTTCAATCCCAGGAATCAAAAGCGCGAAGGTCCTATTAAAGTTTTTTTCCTCCCACACAAATCGCCCCGGCCTAGTATGGAGCCAAAGGCGAATTTTCACGAAATTGCTCTACAGACCACATTTATTGTCCACTCCCTGAAAAAATTTTACCAGTTCATTTCTGCGGCTAAACAACTAATCCCACAAACAATTTTTTTTTAAATCGGGTCAGATTTTAGTATTAACTATATGTAGGGCCCATGGAAACTTTGAGACCCCAGTGGGACTTGTTAACATATTCCGATTGTACTTAAACTTTGGAAATCTTAAAATCTAACAAAACTAAACACTTTAGGGGGCGCTGCATAAAAAACCGACATCGATTTTTTAAAACCACCCTAGTGAGCAAACGTTCTATGGTGAATAGTTCTGGAGTAAACATTTATATGACAAAACATTATTGTGCAAACCGTAGGATTAAACCGCTAACACAATACGCCCGCGGGGTCGTTAAGTTCGTTATCCTTTTTTTAGGGAATCCCACTCTGAATCATGCTATTCTAATTAGCCTATCTCAAAGTTTCAGTAAAGTGCAACATTTCTAGTTCTCCTATTACGGAGTAATTGAGATTTCCTTCAACCATCTGGTAACAAAGCCCAACCAAATCAAAACAAAATTGTGGAAAAGTTATTTGTCGCAAAACAAATTTATGAATCTTTAATGTTTCATTTTGCAGCTGACGATATCCTTATGGAGCATATTTAACGACATAATAAAAATACATACATATATTTTCGTTTTCTTTTATCAAAAACAACATTTCTTAAATTCTCTCCGGTTCTTACTTGTGTCGCCTGCCCGTCTTCGAACCAACTGTAAGCAAACAAAGGTACAAGGAGTCAACACGGTAAACAAACGGAAGAACGCCACCAGGTATTTGCCAAAATAACATTACAAAATTATTATGGGGATTGAAGTTGTCAGCACCATCAGATAGATACACGCTCAATTTTGAAGGGAAATGAGTAAATGGCAGTAACCCCTAAACTTAAATAACTTAAATGTTTCGCATTCTAACAGAGCACAGTGTTGGTGGAATGCAAAAGAGACCAAGAAACAAAAGTATATTATAATATTTCATTGCTGTCTGATAATCTAGCGAATACTTTAGGAGTATAGCTCAAGAAAGATTCGTACAATTTATTAAAACATATATGGTCTGTTCCAGAACTGAAGAATCTACTAATTTTTACTACTTTTTCCGATAACATAAGGGAAAAATTTTTATCGTAGTAAAAATAGTAGCTTCTTGCAGGTTCTGGAACAGAGCAATAATAATGTACGTCGACCTATAGAAACCAAGGAAAAGTTCTGAGCTAAGAAAAAATATGTATATCGGTACGATTTTCGAACAATGATCTGGCAACAAGTCGGATCAAATCTAAGACCATTATGAACAGTCTCATATTCGACCTTACCCCAAGCAAAAAAAATCATCGAGTCCCAAGAAATATTTTACGAGCGCCTGGAACGAGCCATTATTCCATTTTTTTCACAATTTCAATAACATATGAGTGTAATTGCTACCCACCACGATAAAACACCCACCAAATCCGTCCTTCAACAAGGAACCATGGTACCATTATTTGGGTCCTTCTCTTTTTCCCTGTGTCGGAATGGCGCTACGAACATATTACAAGACAACTTGTAAAGAAACATTACATGTCTGACGAAATACAAGCCAACATTACGACCTCAACTCACAGCCCTCCGTGTACAAAACGGGTATAGCATACATTGGATCACCATAATTCATCATTATATGAATAATATTATTTGAGTTCTTTATCTCTTTTAGTTGATACTTGAATACTGCGTTCAGTACATGTACTTTAAAGTGATATTATTCAACGATGCTGTGTGAAGAACAGTTTTTCTTGACATTCGTCGTTTTATTTTCTTTTACAGTTCTTTTTATTGGCCCGAAGCGTTTACCTCATCGTGTTAGAAGACATACAGCTGAATGTAAAAGGGAGCAAGTGTCTAATAAAAAAAAACGACAAGACCGAAAGAATTTACTACTTTCCGCATTTAAAGTTTTCTTTGCCAATTACGACTGTGTGTATAAAAGATAAAATTTTAACACACAGTTTTTTTTAAGAAAAAAAATTCAACATTCATGCCAACGCTCGTCAGTTCGGAATTGACGTATTAAGTTTCGCGGTAAACATGCCTTTGGCAAAGCATTTACCATTTTTTATTTCACCACAATGTAGCTTTAGTTTAGACCCATGCTGCATTTTTCAACAAATTGTATAAAATTTAATAAATGGACATATACATTATGGTTGCGAAGAAGATCCGATAGATTTTATTTATGTTATTATAAACTTAAAAATGTAGTTCGTTTTGAACAACTACATATTTGATTTACTCCTCTTTGAGGGAACATAAGTTGATGATTTTAATTGGATCGGTAAATTAAACCGGAAAATTAAATTAAATAATCGAACAATACCGTCTGAATATATTGAGCTAATACGAGGAAAACTAGAAAAGACATTTTGTTGACATTTTGTGGGGAAGTTTAACAGTTTTAAGCCTAAACATACTTAGGAAAGTCACTTTACAAAAAAAATTGGAATTTACTTGTGAAAATGTTCGTCCAATATTTTTTTACAACCGGAGGTGCTAAGGGTCGTCCAAAAACGACCGTTGTGACAGAAAAACTTAAGCTATGCGTGAACGCATAGCTGGGATAGAGGCAGCCTTGGATCATCCACCAACTAACATTTGGTATTGCATGAACACCTGACAGCAGAAATAGGATTTCTCGTTAGATCCAGCACAATTTGAAAATTGCTCAAAAAAGGCTCTTGTCGATTGGTGCAAAGCAACTGTGAATAACTACGATCGAGGTACTTTAAACGACGTTTGTAAGATCGTCACAGATGACGAATCTTGGAGCTATGCGAATGAGCCCGAAACAAAACAGCAGTGGACCGTGTAGGTTTTCGAAGGCGATCCAAATCCTACGAAAATTGATCATGGAAGAAGCACTTCGAAGCAAACGGTCGCCTGTTTCTTCGGCAAAACTGACCATGAGCCGACTATAGGCTTCAGAAATGTACACGGAGGGAAAAAAGGCATCTCTAATATATGTCCCAAACATAGGTTACCAAGAACTTTCAGATAAAATCAAGAAATATTCCAACAAAAACGTTTCATAAACCTACTTTAAATGACTTTTGGATTTCGTTAGATCTCTTCTGAGCTTCGATAATTGTCAGAAAGCAAATACCAAGTGTTAGCCATATTACTAGGATCGATAAATTAGAAATGTCATTTAAAATAGTTGGTATTTGGGCTCAAGTTTCATTTTTAACTATACTTGCAGAACAAATTAAAGTATTATCATGCTCACAAATCCACCATAGTTGACCACATGTATCATAACTCTTTGGTCTGGAAGAATGTCTCTTCGACGACATTAACGTAGAAAATTGTAATTAAATTTTAACACAAAGGTGTTTGATATCCCCGATTTATATTGTTGTATGACCTCAGTAGTCCATTCTTTTATATTCTGCAAGGATAGTTAAAAAATGAAACTTGAGCTTAAATACCACCTATTTTCAATGACCTTTCTAATTTATCCACCCTAATTTGCGAAATCAAAAATCCATTTAAAGCTGGTTTTTAATAAGTTTTTGTTGGAATATTTCTTGATTTTATCTGCAAGTTCTTGGTAACTTTTCCAGGTTGAGAACTGAACCTACGTTCCCAATAAAGCGGGTCAAATTTGTTGTAGGATTTGTCAAAATGTTCCATTTTACTAAACAAATCAAAAAAACTGCGTAATATTTGCATGGGTAGTACAATTTTTCAATTTTATTTGATTCAAACCTATTCTGATGATCGCAAACATTTAACACTTTTTTGTACATGAAAAATTTGGATATTTTCCTTGTATTTTTTTTTCTTCTGAATGTTGGCATAGTATAGAACTCTCAAAAAGTAAATAGTATGGATCTGTAATACGGACACATCAGAAGATACCTTAACATATAAAAAGAAAACATTTCAAACCTATTCAGATGATCGCGAGTGTATATGTTTGGCTGCAAACAAATATATGTTTGGGTGCAAGCAAATATGTGCTTGGGTGCAAACAAATATATGTTTGGGTGCAAACAAATTTTTGTTTGGGTGCAAAAAAATATTTTTTTAAATGAAATATAAATATAAACCCAAAATCCACAAAAACATACACCTACACAAAATTATAAATGGTGGTGTTTTTTCTTTTATTGAAATGCATAGAAATACCAAACACAAAAGCAGCAACATACGCGTAGATACATACAAAATTCCAAATACAAGAAATAGTTTCACACTTTTAGAAAGAAAACCAAATAAGCAAAGGCTATAGTCGGACGGGGCCGACCATGTGATACCTGTAGGAATTAGCTATGTACAACCGCCTTGCGGGCTGAATGTCCGGGTTCGATTCCCATTAAATTGTCAACGGTGGCAAAATACCCCTTAGTAATGATGTCGATATCTCCTGAGTATTTCAGCCATGAAAAACGTCTCTACAAGTGGCAACTTAGGAAACGCCTTCGGACTCGGCGTTAAAAAGTAGGTCACATATTAATAACTTAATATGAATCCATTGATATAAGAGAAGCCTCCCTTGTCTTTACTGGGATGTTTGTGGAAAAATATATAAATTATACATTTCTAAAAAAAATATTCGAACATTGGAAAATTCACATTGATTAGCCCCTCCTGCTACATCTTCAAATTGTCTTTGAATATCAGGTTCCTTTTTGGAATACACATAAAATAAATAAATATATACATATACCATGCAGTTTGGTATATTTGATAATTGGGAAAATTGCGATTTTTTTGAAGATCTATCGTCCAAAATTGAGCACTTGTACCTCACATATGCTTCGAAAATAGGTGATATACCCTCAGCCTCTGCCCTATAAAAATAGATTTATTTTGTAACACGAGTTTGCTTCAAAATACGTGGAATCTGTAGGTATCGTAATATGGGGCTATACCAAATTAATTTTAGTAAGCTATCTTCTGTGTTTTGGAAAAGATTGAGAATTATTTGTTCAGATTTGTAAATTTAGTTGAAGCCGGCAGGGGTTTTTAAAACTTCTGGACTATTATCTCAGGGAGTATGACTTACCCCGGAAAAGGGACCAGAATAGGAACCGTGAAAAGAACCTTCTTCAAAGAAAAAAAAAATAATAATAATAATCAAATAGATCCCAATTTTTTTTGTGTGGGAGGTACTCGAATAACGGAGCGATATAGTCCATATTCCAACCTGATACATGACTGGATGAAATAATACGATGTGTAAAGTTTCGACCAATCAGAAAATCCCCTTGAGAGTTATATTGCGGATTTGCGGCGCAAGTACAATTCAAAAATTCAAAACGATTCGAGAGGACTCTTAAATTTCTCTTTTCCGAATTTTGTGTGGGAGGTACCCTAAGGTGTGGACCGATATATTTTATCCGATCTATATCTGAAAGGAATAATAATATATGGAAAGTTTGGAGCAAATCGATTGCTCACTTCGCCAGTTTTCGTTCACACAATTTTTCGAAAACAATTTTGAACTTTTTTGGGGGACCGACATAGCCTACATTCGAACTTAAACAAAGTTTGGGAAACATATTACGAAGTATAAAATTTGGTTCTAATCGGTAGATGCGTTCGAGAGCTATCGTGCGCACCAGCCAGCTAGACATTAAGAGAGACAGATGAACGGAGAGGGCTAAATAGACTCCAAATTGTCTGAAACGAATTTCGTCCAAACATACTTGGGGTCTAAAACCAATATTTCGATGAGACACATCTTTGGTCGTGTATTGTTTGTATACCCCTTTACCCTAAATCCTGAGGTATAAAATAGGTGGCGAGGCGAACCCATGTTGCAATATTTGTATAAAAAATCCAATTTGACAACTGAACTGAAAATTTCTCTGTCATGATAGAGACAATTTGTAGCATAGGAGGAAATTGTGGTTCTCTACACAAAACCCATTATATAGTAGGCAGTAGGCCCGTTATCTAGCAGACACATTATTGCAATTTGAATCAGGGGAAAGGTCTGTAGTTATTATTCCATATGTAGACTACTTTGCCGGTACATGCCCTCCAGAAAGTAAAATATGGACCAAATATAAAATGTTTATATTTTTCATACAAAAGTAATGGTCCATTTCACCCGCTAAATAATATCGGATCAGCATCCAAAATTGTAGACATCTTCTTCGATCTTATTATCTTATTATTACACTACAAACAAATAATTAGATATATAAGGCTGTAACTCTGTTATCTTATCATGTACATCAACGCAATTGGCATCAATAGAAAGGTCAAAAGTTTATTTTCCAAGTATAGCTTACTTACCCAGAATATATCTTCCAAGCATAAAGATATAAGATGTTTATTAAAAATGTTCACACTCTAAATATTATTTGATCGCCATCTCATATTGCAAGCTTCTTCGTTGCCATATACTCTTACCTTATTTAAAATTTCGCGTTGATCAACCCTTATTGCGACCTACAGAGCCGCTACAAAATTGGATAAAAATTATGTTTTTGGTCCAATTCACCCGCTAAATATTTCACGACCACCACCAATAACAATAGGTGTCAATTCTGGTCTAAGCCCGACCTCCATGCAAAATTTCGTGACGATCGGTCCATAATTGCGGCCTGGAGTTTGATTAAATTTATAATGGACAGGCGGACGGACGGACGGACAGACGGACGGGCGGACACACATCTCAAAATCGCTTTATCTCGTCGAGATATGAAGATTGGTATACCACATTGGACGAATATTTCGTGGTGTTACATGAATTTTTTCCAAAACAAACTTATAATACCCTTTCCACATTGTGGTGTAGGGTATAAAAATGTTCTTGTTCCAAATTTAATGTTATGTTTCTATAACGTGGAAAAATTTTGCCCTGGGTCGGAGTCGAGTTATTTTTTTCGACTCAGACTCCGACTCCGGCAAAATTGCTCGACTCCGACTCGTAGATTCCGACTCCGACTCCGAAACCCTGTCTCTAACATATGTTCCAAACATATTTTGCAGCAAACAAATATATGTTTGGGTGCAAACAGATATATGTTTGGCTGCAAACAAATATATGTTTGGGTGCAAACAAATTTTTGTTTAGATGAAATATACATACAAACCCAAAATCCACAAAAACATACACCTACACACATTTATAAATGGTGGTGGTTTTTCTTTTATTGAAATGCATAGAAATACCAAACACAAAAGCAATAACAGACGCGAAGATACATTAAAAATTCCAAACACAAGAAATAGTTTCACACTTTTAGAAAGAAAAACAAATAAAAACTATTAATTGTAAAATATAGAAACATCGTTGAACACGGAACGCCCGTGTTTGGTCACCAAACCAAAAACAACATTTTTTCACCTTCCAGTCGTCGCTTCAATGTCTTCTATTGCACTATATACACAGCTCTTTATTATTTTTGTTACGCTCTTTGACAAAAATCCTATCTCCACCCATAAAAAATATGTTCTAATATAAAAAATGTGTTGGTACCCAAACAAATAAAATTGAGATATGTTACAAAATATTGCAAACATATATTTGTATCGACCCAAACATAATATGTTTAGATCCAAACATATATTTGCTTGGATCCAAACATATTTCTAACATATATTTTTCTGCTTGTAGTGGTATACTATAATTTGTTTGCCAGAAATCTCCTGACTTGGGATCCAATGACTTTATTTGATTTCAGCATATTAAAAAGAAGCGCGGTCAACGATTTTCGTAGCAAGAAGATTCTGTAAAAGCGTTCAAAAGTTATGTTTGGGAAGTGTCTAAATCGGGTTAAAAAGGGATTCAACAATTGGTTTGAGCGCATGAAAAAGCGTATAAATCAAGCTGGAGACTACTTAAGAGAACAATAAAATTATTTTTTATAGTAAATATTTGCGTTTTCGTTGTTAGGCCAGTTATCGTTTTTGAACATTCTAAACAGGCGTATCACTCTATTTATCTAAATAGAACTCACACATCTAAAACACGTCTAAATACGCGATATTTTCAAAAATATTTTTTTTTTCAGATTTTCTAATTCGAAGGATGTAATATCCGCCGACCTATTGGATGGACTTAGACGCGCCATGGCATATTAGATTCAGAACGCAAAAAACTAGCTGTAGGCGGGTTTCAACGAAAATTGAAGGACATTTGTAAATTCTGAATCCAAAAAAGGTTTTTTAGAAAAATTTACGCACCAACGTTTCGATTTTGAACGCAGATTGCCGTGATCCTTTGAAGGTGACACACGTAAATTATACATTAAAAATGCAAAATCGCGAGTACTACAATCACATAGTAAGTCTTTAGACAAATCAGGCTGCGCGTACCGATTCAAAAACCACAATTTTCAGTATCTGTTTGAGGTACATACAGTGAATTATTTTTTATACCCTCAGCCTTTAGTCTAAGGAGGGTATATACACTTTGATACGATGAAAATGTGCCTCATCGAAATAATGGTTTTAGACCCCAAGTATGTTTGGAAGAAATGTGTTTCAGACAATTTGGAGTCGATCTAGCCATGTCCTTCCGTCCGTCTGTCTGTCTGTCCTGCTGGCTGGAGCGCACGATAACTCTCGAACGGATGAACCGATTCGGTTCAAATTTTGGCTTTCGTAATATTTTGCCCAAACTTAGTTTAAGTTCGAAGATGAGCTACATCGGTCCACTCCTTCCGGTACCTTCCCCACAAAAGTTCGAAAATGTTCGGAAAGTTTGTGCGCACGATAACTCTTGAAGGGAGTGACCGATTTGGTCCATACTTTGTATAGCGTAAACTTTCTACTAGAGGGATATGAGGTTCCAATATGGTCTCCACAGGTCCACTCCTTCAGGTACCTCCCACACAAAATTTCGGAAAAGTTCAGTTTAGGACCATCTCTCGAATCGCTTTGATTTTTGTTTTAGCAACTTGTATTCACTGCCCTCCATACGACGGTACAAGTTTTATCAGGGGCAAGTCCATACTTCCTGAGAAAATAGCATGAAAGTTGCAAAAAACCCCTATGACACCGTGTGAGGTGGTTGGAGCGCAAGATAACTCTCGAACGGATTTGCCGATTCGGTCCAAAATATGGGCTTAGTAATATATTGTCCAAGCATAGTTTAAGTTTGAAAATAAGCCATATCGGTCCACTCCTTCAGGTACCTCCCCCAAAAAACTTCAAAATATTTCGGAAAAATTGTTCGTACGGTAACTCTTGAAGGGAGTGGCCGAATTGGTCTTTACTTTACACATCCTAATATATCTACCAGATATATATCAGGTTCAAATATGGACTATAATTGTCCACTCCATCCGGTACCTCCCACACAAAATTTCGGATAAGTTCACTTTAAGACCTGATATTGAATCACTTTGATTTTTGTTGAAGCAACTTGCATTCGCTGCCTCATTTACAATGGTAAAAGTTTTTTAGGGGCAAGTCCATACTTCTTGAGCAAACAGCCCGAAGAGTGTAAAAAACCCCTATGGTACAATATGTTGTGGCTAGAAATCCACTTCCATAACGGTCAATGTCGATCCATTCCTTTTAGTATCTCCTCCGCAAAACTTTTGATCTTTAATCCTAATCAACATTTTTGTCTGTTCAAACGCCCAATATTTTTAAAACCCCCTAAATACATACGTGTTTTGGGAACATATTGTTTCAATAAACACAAGCTGAGGGTATATCTCTGTCGGTAAAGCCGACTGATTCTTTTTTACCTGTTTTACTCGCTGAACCGAAATGCGTTCAAAAGTTATGGTATAGTACAATTGTTCGCGAGTTACAATACCCCATAGTAAGATTTTTAACATAAGTAAATTTCCTACAATAAGCTTGATATACGTTGATATATGATATTTAGGGTCTTCTATGAATATTTTGAATGACAATGGAATGGCATATATAATTATACTTTCTTTCTTTCCATTCTTTCAAATTGAGGACAGCCAACTTAATTTCTAGACATACATTCTTGGTCTGATATTCAAAGCTCTCAAGGTGTCTATCGTCGAAGTATATGCCCCACTTGTCCACATTAAGCGTGTTCACCAAGTAGACCTTTAAACCAAGCAGATTTCTTGTAGATAGCCTTGACTGACATGGGGTAGCAAAACTAGTAGTACATCTTTGCTGCTTTGTGGGACGACAGCTGGACACAGTCGCTTCCCTTGTTTTCTTTCGTTTGGTTTAGCATCAGTATGTCTACCGCTGAAGTAACCAAAGGTTCTTTTACTCTTTGCAGATCCATTCGTCCTGTAACTTGTCAAACAGTTCCTTCAATGATTTAACGAATTGTTTTCTGTCTGCATTCTTATTGACCTACGACCTTGTGGCAAGAATTCATAATGCACATTTAACCGAATTTGACGTGGTGTTTTCGTCTTTCTAAACAAGTAAAAAAGTATCAGTCGGCTTTGCCGACAGAGATATACCCTCAGCCTCCGCAAATTGAAACACTTTTTTCACAAAAAACTTATGTATTTAGGGGGTTTCAAAATTTTGGCCGTATGAACCGACAAAAATGTTGATTAGGATTAAAGTTCAAAAATTTTGCGGTAAAGGTACTTAAAGGAATGGACCGACATAGACCATGGGGGTGCCATAGGGGGTTTTTACACCCTTCGGGCTGTTTTCTCAAGAAGTATGGACTTGCCCCTGAAACAACTTTTACCATCGTAATTGAGGCAGCGAATGTAAGTTGCTTCAACAAAAATCAAAGTGATTCAATATCAGGTCTTAAAGTGAACTTATCCAAAATTGTGTGTGGGAGGTACGGGATGGAGTGGACAAATATAGTCCATATTTGAACCTAATACGAACTTAAACTACGTTTGGAAACAATATTACGAAAGCCAAATTTTGGCCGGAATCGGCATATCCGTTCGAGAATTATCTTGCGCTTCCACCCATAAACAAACCCTATGTTTTTAAACTTTCAGGCTATTTTTTCCGGAAGTATGGACTTGCCCCTGAGGAAACTTGTACCTACGTATGGGGGACAGTGAATACAAGATGTTACAGCAAAAACCAAGGCGATTCGAGAGCAGGTCCTAAACTGAACTTTTCCGAAATTTTGTGTGGGAAGTACTCGACGGAGTTTACCGATTGAGTCCATATTGGAACCTCATCTAAGTCTGGTAAAAATTTCATAATGAGCAAAGTATGGACCAAATCGGTTACTTCCTTCAAGAGTTATTGTACGCACAAATTTTCCGAACATTTTCGAATTTTTGTGGGGGAGGTACCGGAAGGAGTGGACCGATATAATCCATCTTTGATCTTGAACTAAGTTTGGACAAAATATTACGAAAGCCAAATTTTGGACCGAATCGGCAGATCCGTTCGAGAGTTATCTTGCGCTCCAACCACTACACACGGTGTCATAGGGTTTTTTGTAACTTTCAGGCTTTTTTCTCAGGAAATATGGACTTGCCCCTAATGAAACTTACAGCGTCGTATAGAGGACAGCGAATACAAGTTGCTACAACAAAAATCAAAGCCATTCGAGACCAGGTCCTAAACTGAACTTTTCCGAAATTTTGTGTGGGAGGTACCCGAAGGAGTGGACCGATTGAGTCCATATTGGAACCTCATCTAAGTTTGGTAGAAATTACACGATGTGCAAAGTATGGACCAAATCGGTTATTCCCTACAAGACTTATCGTGCGCACAAGTTTTGCGACAATTTTTGAACATTTGTGGGGGAGGTACCTGAAGGAGTGGACCTATATAGCCCATCTTCGAACTTAAATCGAATCTGGACAAAATATTTCGATACCCAAAATTTGAACCGAATCGATTGATCCGTTCGAGAGTTATCGTGCGCACCAGCCAGCCAGACAGACGGACAGGCAGACAGACAGACGGACGGACATTGCTAGATCTACTCAAAATTGTCTGAAACGGATATCGTACAAACATACTTGGGGTCTAAAACAATTATTTCGATGAGGCACATATTTGGTCGTATCAAAGTGTAAATACCCTCTTTAGCCTAAAGGCTGAGGGTATAAAAATAATGCCATAGCCATAAACCCATGATTCGTCACCAGCTATGGCCTTTTTGAGGTATCTGTTAAGTATTGGTCCATACTCGGTCACTACGTTCAAGAGTTACCCTGCGCACAATTTTTCCGAACATTTTGAACATATGTGGGAGACGTACCTGAAACGGATTTCGTCCAAACATACTTGGGATTTAAACCCATTATTTCGTTGAGGCACATTTTGCCCGTATGAAAATGTATATACCCTCGTTATCATAAATGATGAAATGTGTCTATGTCTACCAGATATAGATCAGGTTCGAATATGGACTATATTTGTCCACTCCTTCGGGTACCTCCCACACAAAATTTTGGAAAAGTTCAATTTAAGGCCTGCTCTCGAATCACTTTGATTTTGGTTGAAGCAACTAGCGAATGAACAAGTTGTTTCAGTGGCAAGTCCATACTTCTTAAGAAAACAGCCCGAGAGTTGTAAAAACCCCTGTGGCACCAATGCAGAGGCTGGAGAGCACGATAACTCTCGAACTGATCAACAGATTTGGCCCAAAATTTGGTCTTCGTCATATTTTGTCCAAACTTAGTTTCACTTGGAATATGGCCCATACCAGTCCACAACTACAGGTACTTCCCCCAATATTTAAAAAAATATCAGTAGAATGGTATGCACAATATATCTTGAAAGGGGCAACCAATTTGGTCCAAACTTTGGATCTCCTAATATTTTGTAAGTCCAAATTTATTTTAACTTCTAAAATGGACCATATCGGTGCTCTCCTTAGGGTACCTCCCCAACAAAAGGTCAACATTTATGTCCAAGTGCAGTTTAGGGTCTGTTCGAAGATCCTTTTGAAATTTATACCGATGCTGTTAGTTGCGGTCCTTTGGACAAGTTCATGCTTCTTGACATACTGGTCCAAAATTTATACGATGAAGCACTGAAATAACTAGTGGGCGCAATATCTATCGAAAAGATATGACACCCAAAATAAGATCCACTTCCATAATAGACTATGTCGGTCTATTCCTTCAAGTACCTTCTCGGTAACACTTGTGAGCTTCAAACGAAATATATATTTTTTGCGGCAAGATCATACTTCCATAAAGGGTCACAAAATCTGTGTAGCCGGTATTAGATTCGATATTGTCACTAGCTGACAGTTTCAATTCACACCGGCTGAGGGTATATCTATGTCGGCAAAGCCGACTGTTATGCTTAGTCCATTTTGGAAGTGTATATTATTTTGGTAGCAATTCCTTTCAATAGATTTTGTGACCACCTGTCATTTCAGTTGGTCACAGTATAACATAGAAGAGCTTTTGGTCCACTATGTCGGGAAGCATGGACTGGCCCACGAAAAACATAATATCGGTTAAATTGGGCAACAAAGAGTAGCATCGGTATAATTGTTCAAAGGATCTTCGAACAGATCCAAACCGGACTTACACAAAACTCTTGAACTCTTGTGGGGTGCCATAGTGATTCGAGAGCACATCTTAAACTGCATTTTTCGGAATTTTGTGTGGGAGGTACCCGAAGGAGTTGACGTATATAGTCCATATTCGAAACGGATCTATGTCTCGTAGAAATATTTCGACGTCCAAAGTATGGACCAAATCGGTTACTGCCTTCGATAGTTATTGTGGGCATCATTTTAGTGAAAACTTTTGAACTTTTGGGAGGGAGGTGCCTAAAAGAGTGGATCGATATGGCTTATCTTCGAACCTAATTTAAGTTTCAACAAAATATTAGGATGACCAAATTTTTAACCGAATCGGTATATTTGTTCGAGAGTTATCGTGCGCTCCAACCACTACACATGGTACCATAGGGGATTTGTACAACTTTTGGGCTATATTCTCAGGAACTATGGACGTGGCCCTGATAAAAATTGTTCCGTCGTAATGTGGGCAGCGAATACAAATAGTTACAATAAAAATCAAAGCGATTCGAGAGCAGGTCCTAAACTGAACTTTTTCGAAATTTTGTGTGGGAGGTACCCGAAAGAGTGGACCGATAGAGCCCATATTGGAACCTCATCTATGTCTGGCAGAAGTTTCACGATATGCAAAGTATGGACCAAATCCGTTACTACTTCATCTTCGAACATAAACTAAGTTTGAACAAAATATATATTACGAAAGCCAAATTTTGGACCGAATCGGTTAATCCGTTCGGGAGTCATCGTGCGCACCGCCTATTATGAATGTCTTTCACCCTAATAAGAATAAATTAAGATGAAAATATATAATTATTATTAGTAACATGTAAAAAGTCGTTAAATTCGGCCGATCTTTGTATACCCTCCACCATAAAATTGTCTTAATTAAAATGGATACACTAAATTCCTAAATTACCAAATCTAATCTACTATGGGGTTATATATTGACCTATCTTTTAAATTTTTTGTGGAAAAGTTTTATAACTGCAGAGATCCCCCAAAGTCAAAAGTACGGGTAGTTCCGTCAAACAATGTAGTTAAAACCCTCAAAATACCGAAACTCGGGAGGTACCGTTATATGGGAGCTATACCAAAAACTTAACCTATGTTGACAACTTTTAGTGAAGAAGTTTCGTGACCACTGAAATCGTCAAATGTCAAATTACAGCTGGATCGATTATCTGTGGAGTAGTTTCGTGACCGCAGAGATTCTCAAATGTCAAAATACCAAAAATCGGGAGGTACTGTTATACGGGATCTATACCAAAACATGAACCTCTGTTGACAAATTTTAGTGAAGAAGTTTCGTGATCACAGATAACCTTAAATGTCAAATCACAAGTAGTTCGGTTAAATATTGTTGCCTAAATGTCAAAAATTGTAGCTAAAATCCTCAAAATATCGAAAATCGGGAGGTATCGTTATTTAGGGGCTATATCAGAACATGGACCTATGCCCATAATTTTCTTAATATAAGTTTTTTAATCACTAGTTTCTATTCTTGTGAGAGCCGGAACTCCATACAAAATTTCGTAACGATTGATTCATTATTGCGGCCTGGAGTTTAATTACAAATTTTTAGTACACGGGCGGACGGCCACACACTTCGAAATCGCTCTGCGGAATGTGTTCGAGCCATTCCAAAATATCCCAGAACAAATAAAATGCATTTATTATTTGTGTAAAACAAAAATATTAAGAACTTTATTACATTAACACAAATTATGAAAATTTTCCATTGAATTCAATCGCGACCATTCGTGTTTCCTCCGCTCTTCATTTTATCCAAGCTGAACTTTTCTTGCTTCATCTGCTAAATGGGTTAGACATGTACTCCACGTGCACTCCGTTGGGAAATTTTCTTCTCGTGAGTTACCGCAACAATTTTCGCAAATTATATATTTTTGTATTTTATAGTAACAGATTTTTGGAAATGTTTACACTCTTTTCTGTTATTGTAGGGATCTACTAAACGAATTACTTGTAGAGACCTCTAAGCAAGTGCGAATAAAATGTAACGAACAGAATTCCTTTTCACGACTCCGGTTAACCTGCATCTGGATGCTATTAAACTGTGAGAAATGGAGTGCTTTTTTCAAGATTCCGTTGAACTGAACCCGGATGATGTTAAAATGTGACAAATGGATGTTATTCTTTATATTGCATCCAAATGCGGTTATAATGTGAGAAATGAGGTGCTTTTTCACGACTCCGTTTGAACTGCATCAAAATATGCCGTGAAAGAACCAATCCACATTGCACTACTTCCAATTTATTTCGCTGGGAAACTTATAATACCCTTTCCTCATTTTGATGCAGGGCATTAAAACTCACATAATATCACCTTTTTAAATTTTTCAAAAGATAGATTTTCATTATTTAAATGTTTGCCAATAACAAATGATTCTGCATCTCTGGTTTACAATAAGATAAAATGTCCATATCATTTAAATTAAAATATAAGCGCATTCAACACTTTGAAGACATGTTTCCCGTATATGGCACTTTTAAATAAAGCAGATGATATGAATTAAGCCTTCCAATCTGCATTCTATTCAATTTTAATGCAAGATTATATTATCCAAACAAATGTTTCCTTTTCCCCATGAAACTCCCATTTCAATCATTGCCTTTCGCATTATCATATTTTATATTATTCATCTTCACGATGCAGTTTTTCAAATTCATTTCATTGCATGGCATCCTGACGAAAGGTAAAAGTTTTCATCGCATACGCAAAAGTATGTTACAACAACAACTACAGTAAGTAAAACTATTAACCGCACATTTTCACACAACGTTTACACATCATATTGTGAAAAAGTTTTCCATAACGTTGATGCTAGAAAAAAGAACTAATAGACGCGCACGAATGAATCTGTAAATACACACCACAAGAAAAGTGTGGACCGACAGTAAATAGCACTGTTGCAACTAAAAGTTTTCTTTTGTACATTGGGATGTTTGGGACAATTTTTAAGTCTAGAGAAAAGTTATATACTTTTAACTTTAAGTGTGCTTTGCAAGAATGTACATTTTAAACAATTTTTACACGTTTCCTAGGCATGGGAACGTTGCACTACACGTTTTTCACATGTAATTCCAAACATTTCATCTGTTATTCGATTATTCTATTTGTAGTTCGTAACATTTTATTTGTAACTAGCGGACCCGGCGAACTTCGTCTCGCTATTAAGGAATAAAATTTCATACAAAAACTCAATTTTCGATTTTTCCAATTTTCCGACTTTTCCAGAGAGATTTTCCAAAATTTTCTTCCGTAAAACCCTTCTCCTCGAAAATACGAATAACTGACAAAAAATTTTACAGAAATCGGCCTAGCCGTTCTCATTTTATGAATTACTATACATTTTTTACACCATTTTTATACCCTCCACCATAGTATGGAAGGTGTATTAAGTTTGTTTTTCCGTTTGTAACGCATTGAAATACTCATTTGCGACCCTATAAAGTATATATATTCTTGATCAGGGTAAAATTCTAAGTCGATCTGAGCACGTCCGTCCGTCCGTCCGTCTGTGGTAATCACTCTAGCATCCACAAAAATAGAGATAGGACGCTGAAATTTTGGGAAAATGCGTCTTTTGTTTGCAGGCAGGTCAAGTTCGATGATGGGCTATATCGGTCCACGTTTTGGTATAGCCCCCATATAACGGTACCCCCCGATTTACGGTATTTTGACGTTTTTAGCTACATTTTCAGACCGATTTGGCTATAATTTGACATTAAGGGTTCTTAAGTATCAACAAACATATATAACAAAACTTGTGGACATAGGTCCACGTTTTGGTATGGCCCCCATATAACGGTACCCCCCGATTTGCGGTATTTTGACGTTTTTAGCTACATTTTTAGACCGATTTAGCTATAATTTGAAATTTAGGGTTCTTAGGTATCAATAAACTTATATAACAGAAGTTGTGGACATAGGTCCACGTTTTGGTATAGCCCCCATATAACGGTACCCCCCGATATACGGTATTTTGATGTTTTTAGCTACATTATCAGACCGATGTAGCTATAATTTGACATTTAGGGTTCTTAAGTGTTAATAAACTTATAAATTAGAAGTTGTGGACATAGGTCCACGTTTTGGTATAGCCCCCATATAACGGAACCCCCCGATTTGCGGTATTTTGACGTTTTTAGCTACATTTTCAGACCGATTTAGCTATAATTTGACATTTAGGGTTCTTAAAAGTCAATAAACTTATATAACAAAAGTTGTGGACATAGGTCCACGTATTGGTATAGCCCCCATATAACGGTACCCCCCGATTTACGGTATTTTGACGGGTTTAGCTACATTTTCAGACCGATTTAGCTATAATTTGACATTTAGGGTTCTTAAAAGTCAAAAAACTTATATAACAAAAGTTGTGGACATAGGTCCACGTATTGGTATAGCCCCCATATAACGGTACCCCCCGATTTACGGTATTTTGACGGGTTTAGCTATATTTTCAGACCGATTTAGCTATAATTTGACATTTGAAGTTCTTAAATGTCAATAAACTTATGTGACAAAACTTGTGGACATAGGTCCACGTTTTGGTATAGCCCCCATATAACGGTACCCCCCCGATTTACGGTATTTTGACGTTTTTAGCTACATTTTCAGACCGATATAGCTATAATTTGACATTTAGGGTTCTTAAGTGTAACTAAACTTATATAACAAAAGTTGTGGACCTAGGCCCAAGTTTTGGTATAGCCCCCATATAACGGTACCCCCGATTAACGGCATTTTGACGTTTTTATCTACATTTTCAGACCGATTTAGCTATCAATTGACATTTAGGGTTCTTAAATGTCAATAAACTTATATAACTAGTGGACATATGTCCATGTTTTGGAATAGCCCCCCATATAACGTTACCGCCCGATTTCAGGTATTTTGAGAATTTTACCAACAAGTTTTAACCGAATTATCAGTAATTTGAACATTTGACATTTGAAATTCTTAGTGGTCACCACACCTCTCCACCAAAAATTGTCAAGAAAGCCCCCATATAACGGTACCTCCCGATTTTCAGTAATTTGATGATTTTAGCTACAATATTAAACCGAACAATCAGTAATTTGACATTTGAACTTCTTAGTGGTCACAACACCTCTCCATCAAAAATTGTCAACATAGGTCCATGTTCGGATATAGCTCCCATGTAACGGTACCTCCCAATTTTCAGTAATTTGGCAATTTTAGCTACAATTTTTAACAGAATTAACTGTAATTTGACATTTGAAGGTTGTAGTGGTCACCACACATCTGCATCAACAATTTTCAACATAGCCCCAATATAACGATACTTCCCTATTTTCGGTACTTTGAGGATTTTACTTAAAATGTTTAACCGAACGTAGGTCCATGTTTTTGTATAGCCCCAAAACAAACCTCCCGATTTTCCGTACCTTAGCTTTATTTTTTGGACGAACTTTCTGTAATTTGAAATTTAAAAGTCAGCAAAAATTCTGCAACAAAATTTGTTCATTTAAGTTCATATTTTCGTATAGCCCAGATACCTCCGAACTAGCTGTTAATGACATTTGAAGTTCCCACGTTATGTACCGATTTTCGATATTTTGAGGATTCTAGCTAAATTTTTTAACCGAATTAGGAGTTATTTGACATTAAATGCTCCCATCAAAAACTGTCAACATAGGCCCATGTTTTATTATAACCCCTATATAACAGTACCTCCCAATTTCTAGCCCACCAAAAATTGTCAACAGTTAGATATAGGCACCATAAAAAAGGGCCTCCCGAATGAAGCATTTTATGTACATTATGTGATATTTTAACGTACTCACTTAAAGTTGGGAACAGGAATGAATATTTTATGGTGGAGGGTATGAAAAGTTCGGCCCGGCCGAACTTAATGCTTTTTTACTTGTTATATATATAGATTCGAGAATACCAGTTGTAATACGAGTTATTCCATTTATAATTCGATCTATTCCATTTGTTATTCGAATTATTCTATTTGTAATTCGAATTATTCCATTTGTAATTCGAATTTCAAGTGGAATAATTCGAATTACAAATAAAATAATTCGAATTACAAATGGAATAATTCGAATTACAATTGAAATGCTTCGAATTACAATTGGAATTCTCGAATTACAAATAAAATCTTACGAACTTGTGTCGATCACCTCGTAGCACAGCTCATCCCTGTAATATATTTTGCTACCTTAGTATCCTCCACTTATGTAAGGTCAGAAATTTCCTGCTCTTCGGGAGATGTAATCATTTTCACCCCTCCCATGGAGGTCCTGACAACTGACTCCTTTTATTTGTGAGGTTCGCTCACTTCATCCCCCATCTTTTGGACATCCTCTTTAGTGAAGAATTCAACAATGGTTTGCTGTCGTAGTTGGGGTCGTTCTCTAATAGTTGGTCCAGACCAGGAACCGTCATGACGAATCTTAAATGAAGCATTAATGTTATCTTGGTATAAAAAATATGGGAGCTATATTACGAATTTAATCTCTACCCATAATTCTTTGTAGGAAGGTTGTATCCTCACATTGAAAATTATGTACCAATTTCCAATCGGCCAATCGGGCCGTACCGTTTGTGGGGGGTATATCAAAATATGGACCCGTACTGACAAATTTCTCTGGGAAAGTTTTGTAGCCCCAAATAAGATTTTGGTGGTTATAATGAGGTTAGAACCTACAAAATACCCAAAATCGGTAGGTAGCGTCTGTTTGAAGACGTGGACCTATACCGATAAATTTCTGGTGGAAGACTGAATGTCAAATTTCAGCCATTTCGGTGGGATATTGAGGCCACAACATTCAACATACCGGAAATCGGGAGGTACACTTCTATTCCCTCAACGAAGACTAAATATCGAATTTCAACCATGGCTGAAATTGGGTACTAAGTCTTCGTTGGGGGTATAAACGTTTCCAAATGAAAGTATTTGGCATTGCTCCACGTCTTCAAATAGCCCCCGTACCAAGTGTTCGGTATTTTGAAGATTTTGGACCAATATCACACCGAGTGTTTTAAATTTGTATTTAGTCTTCTTCAATTTCTCACCAGAAGTTTGTCGGTATAAGCCCACGTCTTCATATAGCTTCCATAGAGCGGTACCGTCCGATTTTCAATGTTTTGAACTTTTTAGCTAATTTATTCAAACGGAATAAATGAAATTTGGTATTTAGTCTTCGTAAAAGGTACACGACATTTATACAGGTACAAGACATCCATTGCAAAAAATGATATTGTATAGCCTCCATATAAGTGTAGCCACCATTTAAGTCTTTTGTACCCTCCACCATAGTATGGAGGGTATCTTAAGTTTCTCATTCCGTTTGTAACACATCGAACTAATCATTTGCGACCCTATAAAGTATATATATATTCTTGATCAGGATAAAATTCTAAGACGATCTAGCCATGTCGTCTGTCCGTCTTTTTTCCATAGGAAGGTCAAGTTCGAAGATGGGCTATATCGGTCCACTCTTTGGTATAGCCCCCATGTAACGGTACCTCCTGATTTGAGGTATTTTGACGTTCTTCGCCACATTTGCAGACCGAACTAGATATAATTTGGGACTTAGGGTTCCTGGAGGCCAAGAAACATATCTACAAAAATTATGTGTATAGGTCAAAGTTTTGGTATAGCCCCCATATAACGGTACCTCCCGATTTGAGGTATTTTCACGTTCTTCGCCACATTTGGAGACCGAATTAGCTATAATTTGACATTTAGGGTTCCTGGGGAGCAAACAACATATCTACAAAAAATTATGTATATAGGTCCAAGTTTTGATATAGCTCCCATATAACGGTACCTCCCGATTTGAGGTATTTTCACGTTTTTAGCCACAATTGCAGACGGAATTAGCAACGGAAATGGCATTTATGGTTCCTGGAGGCCAAACAACATATCTACAAAAAATTATGTATATAGGTCCAAGTTTTGGTATAGCCCCCATATAACGGTACAACCCGATTTGAGGTATTTTCACGTTTTTTTGCCACATTTGCAGACCGAATAAGCTATAATTTGGCATTTAGGGTTCCTGGTGGCCAAGAAACATATCTACCAAAAAGTATGTATATAGGTCCAAGTTTTGATATAGCCCCCATATAACGGTACCTCCCGATTTGAGGTATTTTGAATTTGTACGCCACATTTGCATACCGAATTAGATAAAATTTGGCATTTAGGATACATGGAGGTCAAAAAACATATCTACCAAAAAATATGGATATAGGTCCAAGTTTTGGTATAGCCCTCATATAACGGTTCCTTCCGATTTGAGGTATTTTGGTGTTTTTCGCTACATTTTCAGACCGGATTAGCTATAATTTGGCATTTATGGTTCCTGGAGGCCAAATAACATATCTACTAAAAATTATGTATATATGTAGGTCCAAGTTTTGGTATAGCCCCCATATAACGGTACCACCCGATTTGAGGTATTTTCACGTTTTATGCCACATTTGCAGACCGAATAAGCTATAATTTGGCATTTAGGGTTCCTGGAGGCCAAGAAACATATCTACCAAAAAATTATGTATATAGGTCCAAGTTTTGGTATAGCCCCCATATAACGGTACCACCTGATTTGAGTTATTTTCACGTTTTATGCCACATTTGCAGACCGAATAAGCTATAACTTGGCATTTAGGGTTCCTGGAGGCCAAGAAACATATCTACCAAAAAGTATGTATATAGGTCCAAGTTTTGATATAGCCCTCATATAACGGTTTCTCCCGATTTTGAGGTATTTTGGTGTTTTTCGCTACATTTTCAGACCGGATTAGATACAATTTGACATTTATGGTCTCTGTAGGTCAAAAAACATTTTATCAAAAATTCCATGTCCACGTTTTGGTATAGCCCCCATATAAAGATACCGCCCGTCTTCAAGTACTTTGAAGTTTTTATTATACCCTCCACCATAGTATGGAGGGTATATTAAGTTTGTTTTTCCGTTTGAAACACATTAAAATATTAATTTGCGACCCTATAAAGTGTATATGGTAGATAACAAAAATGTTTTGCAATCGATGAATCCGAGTTTCACCCTTTCAGAATTCGCGAACTGTTAACATATTCTATAAAGTATGACGACAATTCTTTAAAATGAAGTGTTTTAGGAGGGATCCCATAATGTCGACCATTAAAATTAATTTTCGTGGAAGCTGTGTTGGCATCAATGTAGAAAAATGGGTAAAAATGGGTTGAAGCCAACAAGTTATTTTATGTTCCCATGCGATTTCTGGCTTAACCTTACACTTTATAGACCTATTCCCAAAGAATGAATCACAGAATACTCCATGGGCAATAAGATAGCTGTGTATGATTTTTCGATATATCCACTGCATCCACCTTAAATTGATGCTGACATTTTGAAGCCGGAATTTCGGGGTTTTTTGAATTTTTTTAATAATCCGGACGCGCAAGAAGATAATATTCCAAACTCATAACACGATTATATAACTCGTGATTTTACGTCGTTTGGTGCATATCTCATGAGTGTGCTCCTTACAGCATCCTAGTAATTTGAGTCGAAAGGCCACAATTTCATGCGTGAATTTTCTTACAAAACATATTTTTTGCGTGTAAAATTTACAACTGTCATTCAATTTCCTTTGAAACCCGCGTGAATTTAGTTTTTTTACGCGACGGTTCTAATGAAGCCTTCCGCGATCGAATTCATCTACTAAATCCGCGGATATAGATACCTTGAAAAACGGAAAATCAGCAAAAATATATTTTGACAAATCCGCGTACTAAACCGCGATTTTCTTTAAAATTTTTTACATAAATGGAATCCTTTACTCGCGATTGTAACATTTGCGAAAACACGTGTCATAAAAAAAAACAAAGATACGCGAGTAATATGGGTATTTCGCCAAAAATTTAATGTGGAGGCACATCCGCGGTTTTTGAAGAATCTATTTGGAATAGGTGTATATTGACGTATTTTTGATGGGCGCTGATGAAACCGCATGCGCATCAAAATCGTATGCACATTGCGCGACTTTTACCGACTTTAAGGTTTTTTGCAGTGCATGATGCAACTGGCCGCTGAGTGAAACATCGAAATATGCATAAATATTGAAAGAGATTGATTCGCTTTATCCAAAATCGGATGCGTTACAGGCTTTTTAATTTTCATATCTTTTAAATGATAGTAATTTCAATATTACTCTTAATTTCCTATCCTTATAAGTAATCACAGTAAGCAGTTAAGCTTTCACGATGGTAAACCATATATTTTGAAAAAGTTTTAGCAGAATACTTTAATTTATGTATTAGATTTTAGCGAAATAGTTGGATAACTCTCAAATATTTTTTTCTAATTTTTCGAAACAAACCAAAAAATATATTTGTAACAATATTTTCCAACAATGAGTTGTTTCTCTTTTGTTGTTGTTATAATATGCAATTTATAAAGCCAATGTTTATAATTTTGGTTTCACATTTTTTTACGCGTTGTCTAGTTTCTGTACGTATTTTTAATTTAGTTTTTAGAGGTTTATACGGACTCTGAGTTAGTATAATTTGAATTTATTGCCAGATTTGTTTAGTTTTTTTTTTCCGCGAAAATAAAAACACATTTTGGAAATTTTGGTGCATCTACGGATGGATATCAAATGATGTTACTGATATATGCTTACATTTTCTCAATACAAAAAATAAGAAATTTTAAAATATTTTTTCTTTATAAGAGAATAAAATCCGCTATAACTTTTGCGCGCAACGGCCAATTTCGTGAACGCGAGCAGATTTGAAACCAGATTTTTTTCCTTTAACTCTATACCAAAAATCGTATATGTGCTCGCGAAAAATTTTTTTAAAAGGAATTTTGTTATTTGCCATATATTGTTGATCAGCGTAAAATTCTGAGTCGATCTATGAATGTCCGTCCGTCCGCCTTATACAACAAACATCGTCAATATAGGTCCATGTTTTGGTATAGCCCCCATATATCGGTACCTCCCGATTATCGGTAGTTTGTGGATTTAAGCTACAATTTTTAACCCAACTAGCTATAATTTGACATATGAGGTTCGTTTTATGCCACATTTACAGACCGAATAAGCTACTATAATTTGGCATTTAGGGTTCCTGGAGGCCAAGAAACATATCTACCAAAAAGTATGTATACAGGTCCAAGTTTTGATATAGCCCTCATATAACGGTTCCTCCCGATTTGAGGTATTTTGGTGTTTTTCGCTACATTTTCAGACCGGATTAGATACAATTTGACATTTAGGGTCTCTGTAGGTCAAAAAACATTTTATCAAAAATTCCATGTCCACGTTTTGGTATAGCCCCCATATAAAGATACCGCCCGTCTTCAAGTACCTTGAAGTTTTTATTATACCCTCCACCATAGTATAGAGGGTATATTAAGTTTGTTTTTCCGTTTGAAACACATTAAAATATTAATTTGCGACCCTATAAAGTGTATATATTGTTGATCAGCGTAAAATTCTGAGTCGATTTATGAATGTCCGTCCGTCCGCCTTATACAACAAACATCGTCAATATAGGTCCATGTTTTGGTATAGCCCACATAAACGGTACGTCTCGACTTTCCGTATTTTGAGATTTTTAGCTAAATTTTTTAACCAATAGGGTTAATTGGAGATTTTATGTAAAGTTAAAAAGTTAAAGTTAAACATTTTTTTAATTTATGTGATGATTAACCAGATATAAGAGGGACACTAAAACCCTTCTAGCCTAGGCAACACGCAGTGTCTCCAGGCGTCATTTGAAATCTTTTGGAAAGTTTGACAGTTATTGGTCTAAGCCTACTCAGGACAGTTTGACATACGACCATGTGTTGTGTTGTTTACAGTAACTTGAAAAAATCACTTTGCAAATAATGGAATTTACTTGTGAACATTTTCGTTGTATAATGTTTCACAAATTTCATCATGGATAATCACGGCAAGAGTGCATCAATCAAATTAAATCTGCATATGTCGATAAAGGGAGATACTACATCACAATGAAAAACTGATTTAATTAATTCAATCGTGGCCGACGCTCGCAAAAGCACGAAGGTCATGAGGGTCGCCCAAAATCAGCCGTTGTGCCAGAAAAAATGAAGCCATAAGTGAACGGATAATGGAAGATCGCCATGTTATATACCGTGAGATAGAAGCATTCTTATGCATTTCTTCCACCAACTAAGATTTAATATTGCAAAAATGGATGGATGAATGGCCGGAAAAATGGACTTTTCTCGCTGGATCCAGCAAAACAACATATCTACATATCAACATATCAGGATTTGTGCAAAAAATTGTGTAAAAGATGATCACGGTGCTTCAAACGACATTCATAAAATCGCCACAGATGACGAGTCTTGGATCTATGCTTAGGAGCCCGAAACAAAACAGGGATCGACCATTAGGGTCTTCGAAAGTGAGCCCAATTCAAGGAAAGATGCTCATGGAAGAAGACCTTAGAAGCAAGTGGTTCCCTGCTTCTTCGACAAAACTGACCGTGTGGCGACTATACGGCTTGAGGTATGCGGGACGGTTGATTCTGAGTGTTACACTACAATATGTTTACCTGGAGTCTCCTGAGCAATTCGAAAAACGAAGAAGAGAAATCGAATCGTTCTGCATCATGACAATGCGAGCTTTCACACATCGAATCAAACCAGCGCCTATTTGGTCGGACAAAACGTGGAATTGATGGGTCATGAGCCGTACAGCCCTGACCGGGGATCCAATGACTTCATTTGATTGCAGCACATCAAGAAAAATAGACGTGGTCAACGATTTTCGTCCCAGAAGATGCTGTAAAATCGTTCAAAAACCATGTTTTGGTGGTGTCTCAATCAAGCCACTGAAAACAACCCAAACCATGGTCGCATGTCAAACTGTCCTAAGTACGCTCCGGCAAAAAACTGTCAAACTTTCCAAAAAAAATGTCAAGTGACGCCTGGCACACTGCGTGTTGCCTAGGTAAGAAAGTTTTTTAGTGTCCTCGTAGTCCTAGTAAAATCAATAATATTGTAACAACTTAAGAATGGAGGATACTCGATACTATCACAAAAACGAAGCGCCGGTCTTGGATCATTTAAAGAATGTTATCGCTTGTGATACAAAATATAATTTAATTACAAAATATAATTTAGTTTCTGCGGGTACCTCCAATTGACGTTAGAAGTAGCACCAAAGTTAACACCAGGAAAAGGTAGCGTAAGTCAGGTTCATTGCATTTATTAGGTCGAATTCGAACCGTTAGGTACTATCTTCAATACCATACGTCCTAAGATACTTTCGAAGATACTTTATACATTTATACACACATAGATAATAATTTCCACATAACTCATCATATCTGACCACAGTGCAATTTTTATTTTTGAAAAATTTGTTTTCAAACTACATACCTACATACAAACATATTTTTGCTTTCTCCTCTACTATAATTCTAAAATATTTTATTTGAGTTGGAGCAAAAACACATTGTCTGAAAGGTGATCTGGACGATAACATTGTTCATAATCAGTTAGATGGATTTTCAGCTTACTTTGTAATGTTGCTTCAAAACTAAATTTAAATATTTTTATATAGCCAAACAAAAGTTATTCACTATCTTTTGTTAGTGTAATTTGAGTACATAATTTGCAAAGGTATTTAGAAAAATAAGTTTGGATCAAAATTTTCTGGTTTTCTGTTAATAAAAATTGATGTAAAACAAACTTTTACGATAGCCGATAATAATTATTATAGACTGAAGATACAGAAAATATAATTGTGTTTAATTTTTATATATTTTTTCGTAATACTTCAATTGCTAAAAGGACAACCACTTACAATTCTAAGCGATTCCTCGGAAATAGTGAATAACAAATAAGTTATTCAATGAAGACGAGCCATAAGTAACAAAAACACACTCAGTACGGGTTTGAGTCAAAAATGGACATAGAGGGTTATTGCTTTCCCTGAATCGGCAGTTTTCGAGACTCCATAGTTTGATGAAAGATTTAATTTTACCAATGCACTCTTTTTATACCCTATACCACAATGTGGAAAAGGGTATTATAAGTTTGTTTTGTTAAAAATTCATGTAACACCGCGAAATATTCATCGGAGACCCCCAATGTGGTATACCAATCTTCATATCTCGACGAGATAAAGCGATTTTGAGATGTGTGTCTGTCCGTCCGTCCGTCCGTCCGTCCGTCTGTCCATTATAAATTGTAAACACGCTCCAGGCCGCAATTATGGACCGATCGTCACGAAATTTTGTATGGAGGTCGGGTTCAAATCAGAATAGATCCCTATTCTTATTGGTGATGATCGAGAAATATTAAGCGGGTGAAATGGACCAAAAACAAAATTTTTATCCGATTTTGTAGCGGCTCTGTATGTCGCAATTATAATCCGATCGCCTCGAAGTTTTAAATAATGTAAGATTATATGACAAAGAAGAAGCTTGCAATTTGAGATGGTGATCGGATGATGTTTAGAGGGTTAAATGGACCACAACTTTTGTGTGAAAATTGTGAAAATTTTTAATATACCGGTAATATCTTTATTTCTGGACCACACATTCCGCCCACATAAATAATATTTGGAAGGACAACTCTTGTCCTTTCAATTAATGCCAATTATTTTGATTTATGTGGTCAGATAACAGAGTTACAGCCTAATATATCGAGTGTTTTGCTTGTAATGTAATCAAAAGCATACTAGAGGTCGCAATTATAGATCAATAGTCACGAAATTTTGCACGAGGTAGGGGTTTAGGTCGAAGAAGATGCCTACAATTTTTGATGATGATCTGATATTATTTAGCGGGTGCAATGGACCATTACTTTTGTATGCTAAACAAAAACATTTTATTTTTGGTCCATATTTGAATCCCTGGAGGCCATATACCGACAAAGTCGCCTATATATGAAAAATTAACTACCGATCTTTCCTCTGATGAAAATTGCAATAATATGTATGCTTAGTAACGGACATACTACCTAAGATATAATGAGTTTTGTGAAGAGAACCACATCTTCCTCCCATGCTACAAATTTTCTCTATCATGACAGACAAATTCCCAGTTCTTACAAATTGCGTGGAACCCTATCATATTACCTGTCTAATTGTTCAAAATTTAAAGATGTAGCAGAAATTGCTAAACAAGACCAATTTTGAAATTTAAGGATATTTCTTAAAATGTACTGTATATAATTGTTCCACAAACATCCCAGTAGGGACAAGGGAGCCTTCTCTCATATCAATGAGAGCACCCCGATTAATATAAACTCAATGATATGTAGACAGCGGAATTTTATGCAACACCTATTTTTGTAAAATTTATTTTTGGCATCTAATTAAATTCCAATCGAAATATATCACATATGCAAAAATATGCGAAATGTATAAATTATGCATATGCAAATATTATTTTTGCATATGGAAAATTTCAGTATTTCACATATTTTCGTCTGCTACATATATTTCAATAATATCTTCTAAAATGTTTATGTGTACATTTTTCCGTTTGAAATTCACTTCAGACAAGTCAAAATGTCGAAAATGGGGAGCTTTCGTTGTATGGGAGCTATATGAACGCCTAGACCTATACCGACAAATTTCAGATGGAAAGTTTAATACCCCCAATGAAGACTTAATACCAAATTTTAGCCAATTCGGAGGGATATTGAGACCATAACCTTCAAAGTACAGAAAATCAGTAGGTTCTGGTTATGGGAGCTATATGAAGACGTGGACATATAACGACAAATTTCAGGTGGAAAGTTTTTTTACCTCCAACGAAGACTGAATACAAAATGTCAGCCATTTCAGTTTGATATTGAGGCCACAACCTTCAAAATACCGGGTATCGGGAGGTACGGTTCTATGGGAGCTATATGAAGACCTGCACCTATACCGATAAGTTTCAGGTCGAACATTGTGATGAACGAATACTTAATACAAACTTTCTGCCAATTCGATGGGATATTTAGGGCACAAAGTCTTGCATATGGTTTAGCAAATATGTCAAAATATGCAAAAAATTAGGTCCAGACTAAATGTCCGTTCTAAAATTACTTATTGGTGCCACCATGGTACAATTGTTTGCACACCCGCCTTGCACGCTGAAGGTCGGGCGTTCGATTCCCGGCCAGCAAACATAAAATTTCCAACGATGGCAAAATACCCCTCAGTAAAGTTGGCGACATTTTCTGAGTATTTCAACCATGTACAACTTCTCTACAGGTGGTGTTTTAAGACATGCCTTTCGGACTCGGCGATAAACAGTAGGCCCCATATTATTGCTGTAATATGAATCGTGGTGTACGCCCTGTCCCTTCTGTGATGTTTGTGGAACAATTATTATATTGTTATTTAAACTTAAAGTGATAAGGTTGCAGACTCCAAAAATTTATTTCTTACTATGAGCTTATTTGTCCAAAAGAAACTTTGATTTGCTGAAAGCTAACTCGCAGGGTAGTGGTGTAGGGTATCGTATGGTCGGCCCTGTCCGACTATAGCCTTTGCTTACTTGTTTTTACTTATTTTTAGCAAATAATGAACAAATCAGACTAATCCGACGATTAAAATTATTTTTGTAGCACCTTCCCATACAAGTGGGACCACTGTGCGTCCGTCTGTCCATGTATTTTTGTTCGCAACGTACAGGTCGCATTTTTTGTCCGATTCAGCTGAAAATTGGGTAATATATTTTTTTGCCATAGGAAGAACGCTATTGCTTTTGGTGAAAATCGGTTCAGATTTGTATATAGCTCCTATATATATTTTCGGCCGATTTGACGTACTTGCTGCACCAAACACGCTACAAACGTCCGATTTTTATGAGATTTGGAATGTGTGACTGAATTCTGTCTAAAAAAATCGGTTTAGATTTGGATATAGCTCCCATATATATCGTCGGCTGATTCGACGTATTTGCTGCACAAAACACGTCATATACGTCCGATTTTGATGAAATTTGGAATGTTGAATTCGGTCTAGAAATAAGTGTGCCAAATTATATTGATATCGGTTCAGATTTGGTTATAGCTCCCTAGTGTGACCTATAAAGGATATATATTATTGATCAGCATAAAATTCTAAGCCAACATAACTATGTCCGTCCGCCATATACTACACCTTATTTGGGGCATAAATATCCCTCCAAAATGGCTGCAATTTGGTACTCAGTCTTCGTTCAGAGTATAAAACTTTCCACCAGAAATGTGTAGGTATTGGTCTGTGCCTTCATATAGCACCCATAGGTTGTATCGTCAATATCCGATTGAAATAGCTGAAATTTGACATTAAGATTTCGATGTGGGTATAAAATATTTCAGACCAGAATTGTTGGTACAGGTCAACGTTATTATATAGACCTCGTAGAACGGTTAAAATTCGATATATTATCTAAGTTGTGTGTATAAAACTATCCACCAGCAATTTATAGGCATAGGTCCACATCTTTATATAGTACCCAAGTCGGAAATTTTATATTAAGTCTTCGTTGGAGTTACAGTAACCCTCCCCTAGAAACGTTTTAACGGCCATGATCTGCGAATCTGCACCTGGAATGTTCGCACTCTTTATAGAGAAGGTGCAGTCTTCGCATTGGCAGACGTACTTGAAAAGTACAAGGCCGATATTACTGCCATACAGGAAATACGAAAGATTGGGAAAGGCGTCACAACAACATCTTAAGGTGACGCACTGTATTATAGCTGCCATGACGTAAAGCATGAGTTTGGTTGCGGATTTGTAGTTAGTCGGAGACTAAAACATCTGGTATCCAGCTTCACTCCAGTGAATGAAAGACTTGCTGCAATTCGAATAAAACCTAAATTCTTCATCATCAGCTTTATTTGCGCTCATGCTCCCACTGAAGAAAAGGACGAACAGACCAAAGATATATTTTACGAGCGCTTAGAAGAAACATATGACCGTTGCCCTGCCCATGACATTAAAATCATTGTAGGCGATTTTAATGCCAAAATTGGAAAGGAGAATATCTTTGGCCCAACAGTCGGGAAATTCAGTCTCCACAGTGAAACATCTGACAATGGTATGAGGCTGATAGACTTTGCAGCTGCAAAAAACATGGTAGTTAGCAGTACCAGATTTAATCATCTCGATATTCATAAGGGCACCTGCCTGTCTCCAGATCAGAAAACAAGAAAACAAGAAATCAAATTAATCATGTTGTGATAGATGGAAGACATTCATCGAGCGTGTTGGATGTATGATCGTTCCGAGGCGCAAATATTGATTCGGACCACCACCTTGTTGCAGCAAAGGTACGTACCAGATTAGCAAACAAAGTGCGAACAGACACAACACGAAACTTAGACATCGGAAAGCTGCAATCACAACAGATAGCCACAGCATATTCCACTCAACTAGAACCTGAGTATCCTGTGTCCCGTCCACAAGAAGGGAGATAAGACTGTATGCTCTAACTATAGGGGCATAAGTCTACTCCCTATTGCCTACAAGATCGTGTCAGGGATATTGTGCGGACGACTAAAGACCTGGCAAGTCCACCATTGACCAGATATTTACCCTGCGGCAAATCCTGGAGAAGACCCAAGAGATGCAGATCGACACCTACCACCTTTTTGTCGATTATAAAGCAGCCTTCGACAGCCCCCTGCGTTCAAAGGTACTCCAAGCCATGTCTGAATTTGGTATCCCCGCAAAGCTCATCCGGCTTTGTAAAATGACTTTAAGTGACACGAGGTCCTCATTTAAAATAGGAAAGAACCTCTCCGAAGAGTTTGGTACCAAAAGAGGTTTCAGACAAGGAGACAGCCTTTCGTGTGATCTCTTCCACATCCTGCTGGAAAAGGTTATACGAGAGGCAAACGTCAAAACAAGTGGCACAATCTACACCAATAGTCACGTGTTACTTGCTTATGCTGATGATATAGACATCATGGGCCGATCAGTAAAAGAAGTAACTGATACCTTTATGAAGGTCGAAGGAGAATCTGCTAAAGTGGGTCTGGCGGTAAATGGTGAGAAGACCAAGTTGAAGGTGTCGACGCGCAATGCGTCCATTGAGCTCGGACCGACTGTGGAAGTTGGTTCCTATAATATTGAGGTAGTAAAAGACTTCGTCTACCTCGGCACCTCCGTAAACACAACAAACGACATCAGTTGTGAAATAAAAAGTAGAATTGTATTGGCCAACAGATGCTACTTTGGTTTAAGTAAGCAGTTTAAAAACAAAGCCACATCTCGTCAAACAAAAATAACGCTCAACACTGATACTACCCGTGCTGATGTATGGCTCCGAAGCCTGGGTACTTGCGCAAGCAGACATGACAGTGCTCGGTGTGTTTGAGAGAAAAATTCTTCGAAAGATCTAGTGTGATTTTTTAAACTGTGGGATCCCTGTATATACTAGGCTTTAACTATGTTATATCATCACGCACATCAGCATAATTGGCATCAATGGAAAGATCAAGAGTTACTCTTATAAATATAACTTAGAGGGTGGAAAATATTTTCCGCTTTATCTCATCGAGATATGAATTTTAGTACATGAATTTTCGGGAAAACACAATTATAATACCCTGTCGACATATGACTATAAATGTCTGCAGCAAAAATATTGAAATTATTTTGTACCAAGAACAATAAAACTCAGCCTCTACAAAACACCTTTACAATAACCAACAAAAGCCCTTCATTTTTTTTTAAATATTTCCGCTTGTCAACTATTGTTTACAACTGAGGGAGTTGCCACCTCTAAACCACATCAACTTTTAGATACAGTCCACTTCAGGCCAGCTCACTCATTTGTACAACATCAATAAATATAAATTTCAAATTTTATTACAACAAATTAAATTATTTTTTAGTTCAAAATTGTTTGATTTAATCAAATAATAAATGTACACATACACAAGCATACACATATACTTCTGTAGCTGTTTAATATAGGAAAAGTAGTTTCAAATGAATTATTAATTAATACTGATATCTTTGTAACCTTATTGCTGATACACGCAGAAAAATATATCTTAGAAATATGTTTGGATCCAAAGAGATATGTGTTTGGGATTGATTGCAAACAAATATATGTTTGCAGCAATTTGTGTTTGTTTGGGTACCACCATATTTTTTATGCAAGACATTATTTTTTATGGATGGGGAGATGATTTTATTCAAAGAGCGTAATAGGAGGGCTCTCGCTTATTTCATAATAATGAGCTGTGTGTATGGTGCAATAGAAGACGTAGAAGCGACGCACAGTGTTGCCGCGTGGACAAAAATCAAAAAATGTGATGTTAACTTTTACATATGTTTATGTTTTTTTCTTACAGTAAACACATCCAATACAAAGAATCTGAAAGAACTTTGTCGATATGTGCATCCATAATGAAGTTATAGCTCTTTAAATATGAAAAATATTTCCCAGGTAATCTAAGCAGATAATCATATGAAAATTAGACGACATTTAAAATAACATTTTCTGAAAAAATTGTTGATAATACTAAAAGTTTTGGATGGGGATTTGATGAATGGGCTATAAATATAACGTTTTAGTACAAAAAGTTGATATTAACTGCACATGGGCAATGTACCGTTATCAAGAAATCAAAATTTAAATTTGATAAAAAAATTCAAAATTCTTAATACTAAGTAGAGCAGATCTTTTGATTGCCACCTATTGCCACCTTGGCTCCTGCTTTCCGTTAATTGGACATCTCTTCCAAATCAAAATGTGTAAAAACATTCTGCCCATCCGTGCAACCTTCTGAGATATATCGGTTCAGATTTTATATAGGGGCCTGGGGAAATGTCCCATGTTAAATATGAAGACTATTCATCAAAAATTGAGCGATTTATAGCAAAATCGGGGAAAGATATACATATCTATATAGGAGCTATATCCAAACCTGAACCGATTTTTACGAAAATCGGTGAAACTACTCAGGAATCTGAGAAAATATCACATATAAAATTCGATCAAAATTGACCGAGTTATAGCAAAATCGGGAAAATATATATATGGGGCTATATCCAAATCTGAACCGATATGGACCAAAGTTGATATTTTTCATTCCTGTGCCCTCATAAGTACTTGTGCAAAAATTCATTAACCTAGGTCAACGCCTTCTATTTTTGTGCACATTTGTATGGAAGCGGCAACACTGTGCGACGACGGGAGGGTAAAAAAGTTTGTTTTCGCTTTCGTAGTGTGTAAGCAATATGCTGCCAAACACGCGTGTTCCGTTCTATGTTGTTGTTGTTGCGATTTATTCATCTACAAGCAGTTTTTTTTATACCCTCAGCATTTATGCTAACGAGGATATGTTCTAGAAAGTTGTTTATTGAGATCTAAGGTACATTTTTGTAGTTGGTTCTTTGACTCAATTTTGATCGGTTTGATATCTGTAGACCAAAATAGGAGCAAAAATTATAACGGAAACTTGAAACTTTAAGACGAGAGCTACAACTTTGCTTCCAGGAGTGAATCCAAATTCTTAGCGGTTTAGAAGATATGAGCCTGACAAAATGATCACTTTTGACATCAAGGTCTCAGGTCTTTGGAGGCCCATAACAGCGAAAATTGAAGTGATAGAGAACAACGCCGGGACACGTGTCTTCATATCGACACCTCCAAATAATAGTATGCTAAGTCTAAAAAGTGAGTTTTGCAGGAGAAGCTCTCAAAGTGTGGAAATTTTTTTGAACATCAGTACTATGCTAAGTCAATATTTGTTTATAACTTCTGTTCGGATTGACCGATCATTACCAAAATTTGACAGAATTTAAGTTAAAGGACGTCCGACACCTCCAAATAATAGTTTGCTAATTCTGAACAGTGAGTTTTGCAGGACAAGCTCTAAAAGTTTGGAAATTTCTTTGACCTTCAGTACTATGCTAAGTAAATATTTGTTTATAACTTCTGTTCGGATTGTCCGATTATTACTAAAATTTGACAGAATTTAAGTTAAAGGACGTTAAATATAAAAATGTAAAGAACTTGAAAACATGCTAAGTCGACTTAGCATACTATTGTTTGGAGGCGTCGATATTTTTGGTCTTTTATCGCGCTGCGGTGTCAGAATGTGGTTAATAAACCATGACTCAAAAAATTACACACAGTATATTTGAAATATGGCTGTACCTATTTATTACATTATATAATCATTTGACTAAAACATTTGTTGAGTTACCGACAAAAATCGGTAAAGTTAAAATACTTATAAAGTCGGTAATTAACGATATTTTTCGGTAAGTCAGCGACCATAATAGCGTTTTAATTTTACCGACATTAGTCGGTAACTCAAAAAATGAGTTAGAGAATCGCATTGCAGATCCATATTTCCCCTTGATGATTTCAAATTTGAGGAGAATGTGTTTTATTTTACAACTAACGAGAAGCGTACAACAATGTTTCTATATTTTATAGTTAATAGTTTTCATTTTTTTTTCTTTCTAAAAGTGTGACTTTTTCTTGTATTTAGAATTTTGTATGTATCTACGCGTCTGTTGCTGCTTTTGTATTTGGTATTTCTATGAATTTCAATAAAAGAGAAACTACCACCATTTATTATATTGTGTAGGTTTACGTTTCTGTGGATTTTGGGTTTGTACTTATATTTCGTCTGAAAAAATATATGTTTGCACAAAAACATATATTTGTTTGCACCAAAACATATATTTGTTAGCACCCAAACAATTATTTCATTATACCCAAAATATATTTTTTTGCAGGATCCAAACATATGTTATGTCGGTACTGTTGCAAACATTTATATGTTTGCTGCAAAATATGTTTGAGGGGCCTTTTTCTTCCACCGTGTACTCATGAATTTCATATAAATGAAATTAACCCATTTTTGTTTATACTTGACAGATTCCTGTTATAATCATTGCGGTTTCAAGATTACATTTCATCATCAGTGATGATGTGAGTAAATGCATCATTGTGTGGTTCCAATTAGTAATACGAAGAATTTTTTTGTACAGCGACAAATTTTAACTTTTTTTTTTTCTGGATATTATGACCGTATTGATTTGTTACTAAAAAGTGGTTTTCACCGGGCTGATTGGGTCAAAGTGGTGATGGAATAAATAAAACTAATTTATTTCATGTTCAACTCAACGTTTCGTTGGCGACTTTCCAACTTCTTCAGGAGTTTTTATTTGAAAATTCTAACGACAAAAATACAATATTTGTGTTATACAGCTTTTTGATTCTTCGTTAATGTTTACTTACAATTAGTTTTCTATCGCATTTCCAATAAGTATTATTCTTAATATTTAAAAAACGGGACTTCACAACACAGATTTGTATAATTTAGAAAAATAATTACTAGTAATGTATAAAAAATATTGCAGCAAATCCTTAACCTAAATCACAGAACTGTATAAACTTAAATGATTGCAACTGAATATTGCAATTTGGTATTGTCTTTATCCTCTTTGGTGTTAATAGAGTTGTGTATTCTCTCTTGAATTCGCAAACTTTCGAGAGTATATCTTTTATTTTCTCTTTTTTCTCTGTCGAGTATTTTCACATTAGAGAAATTAGCATTATGTCCACACTCTTTTACATGTTGAGATAGTGCTGTGCTTTCTTTTCCTTTTCTTACATCTGCTTCATGTTCATTTATTCTTGTACTAAGCATTCTTTTTGTTGTGCCTACGTACACCTTATTACATGGTTCGCCTTCTTTTCCATTGCAAGTTATTTCGTAAACAACATTGCACTGTTTTAGTTTGTCAGTTCTGTTTCGTTTTGTGAATAATTTCTCTAGAGTGTCATTTGATTTATATGCTATTGTTGCTTTGCTTTCGATGGTTGTTGTTATTGTTCTTAAAGTATTGTTATCTGTCAGTTTCGGTATGAACGGAACACTATAAAAGTGTTTGATTTCTTGATCTTTGGTTTTTTGTTGGTTGTTTTTTATGTTTTCCAGTTTTTTACTAATTAATTTGTTGATTATATGTTTTGGATAGTTGTTCTTGAGTAATATTTCTGTAATTTTCCTTTTGTTATTATTTTCATATTCTTTACTGCTAAGGTAGAATATTTTGTTTATAAGATTGTTAGCTGTATTTATTTTCATTGTTATATTTCAATTTTAACATTCGTTGTTATGCAACAAAATTACTCAATATAATGCATTAATGGGTTTATTCGAGAATGTATTAACCGTAAATGTTATACCTCCACAATGGAAAGTAACCAAAATCACAATGACAAACTCAGAAACGTTCACAAGACTGAGAAGAACAGCTCTTCATGATGTTGTCTAGGTAACACGAATAACAAGAAATATGAAATATGTATGTATATATAAATGATTAACTTAATATAATAATTAATGTAACAAAATACATTTAATGAGTAAATATCGCATTCAGATAGACAGCATTCATAAAATGAATTAAATGTTAACAAATAAAAAAACATTAAGTTCTTTTTATACCCTCCACCATAAAATATTCTAAACTAAAAAGGAATAATTAGTTTCCTGCACGGATACCCCAAATACCTACATTTGGTAAAACAAGTAAGAAAGTATCAGTCAGCTGTGTCGACAGAGATATTCTCCCTTACTTCCCAAGAATTGGTTTGTACCTTTACTTTTAAAAATGGTAGTAGTGGCAAAAAATGGTAAAAGTGGTGATCTGCTATCATATAAATTGTATGCTTTTTAAAGTAAGGGAACACTTTGCGTGTAAAAAGTGATAAAAATTGGTAACCTCCGGCACGTAAAGGAACACGACCCTGACGATCCATAACAATTTGTCGCACGTAGAGTAAAAACAAACAAAACAAACGCTGAACAACAAATACAATTGAAAGATAACAACCATAACTCCAATAACGAAGACAAAATATATTATATACAAAATTGTCGACTTTGTAATGAATTACTTGTTCCTCCGTTTCTTCAATAAAACGGTACAAATGAGAGACAACATCCAGGGCTAAAATACAAAATTATCATTATCGCGCCACCTCGCGCTACTTTTTTAAAACTCAATATATTTTTCAAAACGATACATTTCGAATTAGTTTTAAACTTGTTTGCTATGTTTATATATTTTGTTTAAATTTTGATAACTACCTATAGTTGACGATACCATTCTATAATGGTCACTTTTGATTCGTAAACAATATATATTACACTATAAAACAACAATATCTAATTATACCCTCCACCATACATAGTATGGAGGGTATATTTAAATACGAGGGCGGTTCGGAAACTTCTTAGCCTATAAATGAAAGAGAATAGTTAGTTTTTCAAATAATACTTTTATTTTTCAATATAATCTCCTGAAACTTCAATACACTTAGTCGAACGCTTTTCTAGCAATTCTATCCCTTGATTAAAATAGTTTTCCTCAAGGTCTTCAAAATAGTGGTTTACAACTGTAATTGCATCTTCATTTGAGGTAAAAAGCTTGCCAGCAAGGCATTTTTTAGATTTGGGAACAAGTAAAAGTCACTGGGAGCTAAATCAGGAGAATAAGGTGGGTGGTCAAGCAACTCGTACTTTAATTCGTTGATTTTAGCCATTGTTAAAACAGTCTTGGGCGCTGGTGCGTTGTCTTGATGAAAAATTATATTTTTTTGTGTTGTAAGCCAGGACGTTTTTCTCGAATTTGTACATTTAATTGATCCAAAAGGTAGTACTCTGAATTTATTGTTTCACCCTTTTGCAGATAGTCAATCAATAAAATACCTTTGAAGTCCCAAAAAACCGTTGCCATAACCTTACCAGCCGATTGAATTGTTTTTGCCTTCTTTGGGGCACTTCCTCCAGCTTCAGTCCATTGTTTGGATTGTTCTTTTGTCTCTGCAGTATAGTGGTGGATCCATGTCTCATCAACAGTTATGAAACGACTCTTAAAATCCATTTTATTTCGTTTAAAACGATCCAAACAAGCTTGAGAAATATTCATTCTTATGCGTTTTTGATCGACTGTTAACAAATGCGGCACCCATCTTGCAGAAAGCTTTTGCATCTGTAGTTCTTCATGCAAAATTAAATGGACTCGATAATTTGAGATGCCCATGATATTAGCAATTTCACGCACTTTTATTCGTCGATCATTAAATACCATATCATGTACTTTGGCTACAATTTCTGCTGTTGTTGCTGTTTTTGGACGTCCACTACGTGGTTCATCTTCAATGCTTGTACGACCACGTTTAAATTCAGCAACCCAATTTTTTACTGTTGCATATGAAGGAGCACTTTCACCTAACACATTCACCATATCATTATGAATTTCTTGTCCCGATAAACCTTGTTTATGTAAATTTTTAATGACAGCACGCATTTCTAATTTTTCCATTGTAAAAAAAAATGCGGATGCGTCTTTTTTGAACACCTGTTTCTATATGAAGGAGTTGCCAGATCGAAACAAAATTTAACATGTGTTTATAACAGAGATGGAAGTTTCCAAAACACTTAACTTTTTCCTGTTTATACCGCGCTTTTTGTGCTAGGCTAAGAAGTTTCCGAGCTGTCCTCGTATGTCATTTCGTTTCTAACACATCGAAATATTCATCGAAGACCCTATAAAGTATATACATATATTCTTGATCAGGGTAAAATTCTAAGTAGAAATAACCATGTCCGTCCGTCCGTCTGTTGAAATCAAGATACAGCTCGTGATTTTTAAGATAGAGCTTTGTAATTTGGTACAAAAGTTTCTATTACTCCTATGATGTTTGGTATTGCATATGGGCTATATCGGTCCACGTTTTGATATAGCCCCCATAGAAGGGTACCACCCGATTTTCGGCATTTTAAAGGATTTTGCTTTATTATCACACCGAAATGTCTGAAATTTGGTACTTAGTCTTCGTTCGGGGATATAAAACTTTCCCCCAGAAATTTGTCGGTATAGGTCCACGCCTTTATATACCCCCCTTAGAACGGTACCTCCCGATTTTCGGTATTTTGAAGGTTGTGGCCTGAAGATTCCACCGAAATGGCTGAAATTTGGTATTTAGTCTTCGTTGGGGGTATAAAACTTTCCCCCAGAAAATTTTTTTTTTAGGGTTTTAGCTTCCTTATCACACCGAAATGGCTGAAATTTGGTACTTAGTCTTCGTTGGGGTATAACACTTTCCTCCAGAAGTTTTTCGGTATAGGTCCACGCCTTCATATAGCCCCCATAGAACGGTATATTTTTGATTTTCGATTTTTGGTATTTTGAAGGTTGTGGCCACAACAACCCACCGAGATTTGAAATTTGGTATTTAGTCTACGTTGGAAGTAAAACCATTTCCGACTGAATTTCGTTTCGATATAGCCCTAATAGAACAGTACCTCCCGATTTTCGTAATTGTGAAAGATGTGACGTCAATATCCCACCAAAATGGCTGAAATTCATTATTTAGTCCTTCATGGGGTTATAAAATGTTTCAGAAAAGAATTATCAGCAAAGGTCCATGTCTTCCTATATTCCCCATAGAAGCGTACCTCTTGATTAACTGTATTCTTTAGGTTTTAACCACATTATCTTACTGAAATATTGGAAATTTGGTATTTAGTTTTCTTTGAGTCTAAAAACTTTACGCAAGAAATTTGTCGGTATGGATCGTCGTTTTGAATGGTTTCTCTCGCATTTCGGTATTTTGAAGGTGGGCGACATTGTTTTACCGAAAATGCTGAAATTTGGTATTAAGTCTTCTTCATAAACGAAAGGAAACTAATTGTTTCATTTTATTTAAATACCACTCGTGATGGAGGGTATAACAAGTGCGGCCCGGCCGAACTTAAAGCTGTTCTTACTTTGTGAGGACGAAAATCGTCCCTCATTTTCGGCCACACAAAAGGCCTACGTTGAAAAGGGAGACCTTGTGGAGTCCAGAATTTGTTTTCTTTTCGAATTATTTTTTGTTTGTTTTTTTTTCCTGCTTTTCATTAAAGCTTAATTCTACATTACATACAATGTTTCATTATTGCCGAACAGGGTGGGCAAATCTACAGGTACAGTTGAGCCCAAAACACATGGCTTGGGATCGACCAATTGTTTCGTTGCCAACCAGGTCCCGTTACTCAAAACACAAACATGGTCCCGTTATCCGAGAGGCCACGTGGTGAAAGTAGAAGCAGAGAGGCAGCGTCGGGAAGGCTGTTGGAAAGAAACCTGGAAGTCAGTACCGAGGCAATAAAAGCGAGCGAGTTATCAAAGTGGGGATCAGTCGTGTACCACCCACCAGTAAACAAAGTGCTACCAGCCGCGACACCAGCGAAGATTACAAGTAAACAGGAGGTGAGTTGACCTAGTGAAAACAGTGTGAAAGTGCGAATAGTGTATAACATATCAAAATTTGTTAAATTTTACCGCGAGTCTTTGAGTCGACGTGGCCATAGACTATAACACATCAAAACTTGTTAAATTTTACCGCGAGTCTTTGAGTTGACCTGGCCATAGACTATAACACATCAAAACTTATTAAATTTTCCCGCGAGTCTTTGAGTCAACGTGGCCACTAACATTAATATATCAAAACTCATTAAATTCCCCCAAAAAAATTGGTAAAATCTTTCCGCCAGTCTTTGAATCGACGAGACCATCGACCATAATATATAGGATTCGTCGCAACGCAAAACCAACCAATTTCCAAGCTCATCGGAACGCGAGACAACAAAGTGACCAGTAGACACCGACGAAACTCCAGCCCTTCTGAGACGGAGCCGACAGTCGGACATTTCCGCCAACGCCCAGCAACGAGAGCCGAGGTACAACGAGCCGTCCTCGTTCCCGAACCTAAGCCCCGAACGAGTTCCGCTAACCGTTGCAGCGCTACCCTCGTAGAATAAGTTTCCTAATATAATAACCACTGTGCAGTCGTAAGATCCTACATAGAATTTGCATCTCAATTTTGTATCTGCAAATATAAATTTTCTGTGGCGAGCCCTACCCCCGTGAATCGCGGGACGCGAGCGTATCACAGCAACCGGAGGTAACTTGTCGTTACAACTTGTTTACGGTACTTTTGAAATCATAAAAAATCGTCAACTTTTTCACAGTGTAAATAACTGTAAAAGTAAACCAGATGTGATCTTGATATTTTGGTTAGGGACGTACAATTTTGTACCCTATAACCATGAAATGACAGTTTTAATTGAATTAATTTCCGTTTTCTTGGATTTCAGCTCTCTGTGCTTCGATACAACCTACAGATAACCTGCTGAAGAAAATGTCACAACGAACCGAGAGGTGCTCTTAAACTTCACATTTTCCGGATTTTGTGTGGGAAGTACCCGAAGGAGTGGACCGATAAAGTCTATATTCTAACCCTAACAATGTCTGGAAGTAACATAACCATATACCCCTCTCTTGTTATTAACAACACAAAACATCAAAGACATCTATCAGAAACTTTAGCGACGTTGAAACCGTCGTATACCTAGCCGAAAAGAAAATGTATTTGTGACAAAAGTAAAATCATAAAATATTATGTGATTTCCGACAAGACCAGGAGTTTTAACACTATTGAAAGTGAGGCGTTTATCCATTTGTCTAAGCCAAAAAGTTCTCCAGGAGGTGTCTAAGCTAATGCCAAATTAGCAGAAGTGGATGTAGAGGTAAGAATTGATGCCTTCTTACCTTCCACATCGTCTTCTGCTAATTGGACATTGGCTTAGAGACCTCCAAGGACCTTGAACTCGATAGACTTAAACATGCATCCGCACCACTGGCAGCCCCGATCGAACGATTCTTCTCTCCAAACCGGTGTAAGGCAAATTATGGAAATCCCTTGACAAGTTCAAGGTTGATTGAGATTAAATTTTGAGACTCAAAAAGTGAAGATCGCAAACAATCAACAACAGGCCAGTTGGGGCATTCTATGGTCAACGGTTTTGAAGGTATCGTCATCAGGACCTAAAACGACAAGAATAGGATGCCTTTTGAAAGAAACATTTTTGACATGTTTCACTAAACCGATTCGAATATAAATCCGTTCGAACTACTACAAAACTTCTGTTTTTTTTTTTGAATATTTGAATTGTTTTTATTTTCAATCAAACAAAAATTGGATATTATCAATCATATACGAACGGGAGTAAGTAAAGAAACCAAATCCACGGAAACGCTTGGTTTTGGGATCCAACATTACAACAAAATCTGCAATATATTCGAAATGCCTTTTCTTGGATAGGATCGTTTTTTTTAACGTAGAAGCTTGAAATTTTTCCAGAGCATGTGTATTAGCCTTATGTATTTGATTTAATGTATAAAAAAATACTATTTCGGGGGTTGGAAACCGCAAGTCCTATCGAAATGGAATTACAAAAAAATGTTGTAGCTGTAAAAATTCTCTACAAGATTCGCCTTAATGATATTTTCGTAGGTTTTACCATTTTTTAAAAACAGAAATTCAAATTGGAACAATGCACTGACCATATCGCCTCCTTACAAAACAATGTCATGACTGCAATTTCCCAACATAATCTTATATATCTCAAAAATATGACTTGCCGTTTTCATGCAAAATCGTAAAAACCTAGCAAAAAAACTAAAAATGTAAACTGAACTCAGAAATGGTAAAACCTAGAAACAAATCAAAACAGTCAATCCTCTAGAGAATTTTCACAGCTATAAAATTTTCTTTTCTTTGAAAGCACTTGCGGTTTCCAAGCAAAATTTCGAAAACTTAAAATAAACCTAAAAATGTGAACTTTGACCGCGATTTATTTAAAAATACCTCCAGCGATTTTTTCTTGTTTTTGGATTATACACATCTATGAATACTGCTGTTTCAGAATCAGCAACAACTTTCCAGGTGTAAGCGGTTTTTATTTAAAGTTAGTTAAGGCGCACCGTACATGACTTTGCTTTATAAGGCAATGCAGTTAGTGTAGAGCTAACCAAAATCGAGAGAGAGGCAAATTTAAGGGAGAATTAATATTTAATTTTTCTTGATGTTTCATTACTTATTTCAAAAATTTTTAAACATTAATGTTGTCTAAAATCGTCCACAATGCAAATTATTAAAAAAATATAAATAAAAATTGCATAACATTTTAATTGTTTATGGTTCACAAAAAACTAGGAGTACATTTCCACAATTTGACTCTGTGCTAGCACACAGGCGTGCTCACCTCTGAGTTAGTGCATTGTGTCCGTCGGTCGGTATGTTGTAATCACTCTAGCTTACGCAATAATTGAGCTAGAGCGCTATATTTTTGCAGCCGAGTGTCTTTTTTCCATAGTCAAATTCGAAGATAGGCTATATCGGACCAATTTCTGGTATAGCCCGAATATAACGGTACCTCCCGATGTTCGGTATTTTGGGGATTGTGGCTACATTTGTTAACCGAACGACCTGTAATTACACGTTTGGGGTTCCCAGTGGTCACGAAAAATCTCCATTAAATACCGTCAACATAGGTCCATGTTTCGGTATAGCCCCCATATAACGGTACCTCCCGATTTTCGGTATTTTGTTGATCTGAACTACATTTTTTGACCAAACTACCTGTAATTGAACATTTGAGATTCCGAGTGGTCACAAAACATCTCCACAAAAAACCGTCAACATAGGTTTATGTTTTGGTATAGCCCCCATATAACAGTACCTCCTGATTTTCGGTATTTTAGCAAAACTTTTTGACCGAACTGCCAGTAATTTGACAGTTGAGGTTCCTAGTGATCATAAAACATCTCCACCAAAAACCGTCAACATAGGTCCATGTTGTGGTACAGCATGTATTTCGGTATTTTGAGGATTTTAGCTACAATTTTCGACCGAACTGTCAAACTACATTTGACAGTTGAGGTTCCAAATGATCACAAAACATTTCCACTAAAAGCTGTGAACATAGGTCCATGTTTTGGTATAGACCCCGTATAGCGGTACCTCCCGATTTTCAGCAGTTTTCCCCGATTCTAATTTTTTGGGATTTTAGCTAAAATTTTTGGCCCAAGTTTCTGCAATTCGACATTTGGGGCTCCCAGTGGTCACAAAACTTCTCCACCAAAAACATAGGTCCACACTTTGATATAGCCCCATATAAGGTTCCAAACCGATTGAATACATGTTTTATGTTTTTTTACCTTATTTAGGTATCAGTGATCACAAAATATCTCCGCCTCAAATTGTGGACAGGAAAGAAAATTATTATTCCGTTTTAGTTCAGAATATGTTATGGTGAAAGGTATCATCTATGAAAATTGTCGTTTCAGAATCCGCAAAAACTTCCCAGGTGTAAGCATGTTCCATTTAATGTTGATTCAAGAGCACCGAGATGAGTTTTTATTATTTTTTTAAATTGTAATTAGATTGTTTTAATGATACATATAATTCCTTAAAAACCTTGCTCACAAACCGCTGTGAAATGTTATTTTTTTCATTTTTATACTCTACACCACAAGGTGGAAAGGGTATTATAAGTTTATTTTGGCAAAAATTCATGAAACGCATTCGTCCAACATATTTCATATGATAAGTGCGAACAAAATGATTAAATATATTCGTTACTAATATGAAGCCTTTGACTTTGGAGATACACGTATTTCAACATGCTCAATTGTCCATGCTACTACAATACCATTATTTAAGATTGATGTGATATTTACATATTTTTTCCATAATGGAATTTTTGATCATATCGTCCACCCGTTCCAACAGTAGCCTTTGCTTACTTGTTTAAGTTTACTTCAGTACATAATAGACCAAAATATTTTTCCAATTGCTCCACTTTTTACATGGAAAAATTAATTTTGTTCCCAATTTATTTGTTTTTTTATTCACACGTTATTTAAATGATACCCTTGGTACATAGAAAAGGACTGTGAAAGTGGAAATGTTTTAAATGAAATAAAATGATAAGAAACTTTTTTTATGTCATTTGTATTCAAAAAAGGATATTATTATCATATTTGGCAGTAAATACATACTCTTGTTGTATGTTCTTCCCTTTTGCAAATAATATTTTCGAAGCTGATTTCAAAAAGAGGAAAATAACGAAAAAGGAAATAATAAAAAATCGTTAAGCATATTGATGGGATCATTATCAAAGAAAGACATCCTTGAAATAATCATTGGCACAAACACATAATAACAACAGTATATCTTTTGATGTCTTTTTACGCCATATAATAACACAAATAATCATTTTTTTCCTAGGCATAAAATATAAGATATGGGAATGTAAGATTTGCTTGTTAAAAATAAACAAGTAAAAAAGCGTTAAGTTCGGCCGGGCCGAACTTTTCATACCCTCCACCATAAAATATTCTGAACTAAAATGGAATAATTAGTTTTCATTCCTGTCCCCAACTTTAAGTGGGTACGTTAAAATGTCAGATAATGTACATAAAATGTTTCATTCGGTAGGCCCTTTTTTATGGTGCCTATATCTAACTATGTATGTTGACAATTTTTGGTGGGCTAGAAATTGGGAGGTACCGTTATATAGGGGTTATAATAAAACATGGACCTATGTTGACAGTTTTTGATGGGAGCCTTTAATGTCAAATAACTCCTAATTCGGTTAAAAATTTTAGCTAGAATCTTCAAAATACCGAAAATCGGTACATAACGTGGGAACTTCAAATGTCATTATCAGCCAGTTCGGAGGTATGTGGGCTATACGAAAATATGAACTTTTTGTGAACAATTTTTGTTGGCTTTTAAATTTCAAATTACAGAAAGTTCATCCAAAAAATAAAGCTAAGGTACGGAAAATCGGGAGGTTTGTTTTGGGGCTATACAAAAACATGGACCTACGTTCGGTTAAACATTTTAAGTAAAATCCTCAAAGTACCGAAAATAGGGAAGTATCGTTATATTGGGGCTATGTTGAAAATTGTTGATGCAGATGTGTGGTGACCACTACAACCTTCAAATGTCAAATTACAGTTAGTTCTGTTAAAAATTGTAGCTAAAATTGCCAAATTACTGAAAATTGGGAGGTACCGTTACATGGGAGCTATATCCGAACATGGACCTATGTTGACAATTTTTGATGGAGAGGTGTTGTGACCACTAAGAACTTCAAATGTCAAATTACTGCTTGTTCGGTTTAATGTTGTAGTTAAAATCATCAAATTACTGAAAATCGGGAGGTACTTTTATATGGGAGCATTATCAATACATCGACCTTTCTTGACAATTTTTGGTGGAGAGGTGTGGTGACCACTAAGAATTTCAAATGTCAAATGTTCAAATTACAGATAATTCGGTTAAAACTTGTAGGTAAAATTCTCAAAATACCAAAAATCCGTTACATGGGGATACCGGAATCCGTTATACCAAGGTACCGTTATATGGGTCTATTCCAAAACATGGACCTATGTCCACTAGTTATATAAGTTTATTGACATTTAAGAACTCTAAATGTCACATTATAGATAAATCGGTCTGAAAATGAAGCTAAAGACGTCAAACTACCGTAAATCGGGGGGTACCGTTATATGGGGGCTATACCAAAACGTGGACCTATGTCCACAACTTTTGTTATGTAAGTTTATTGACACTTCAAAACCCTAAATGTCAAATAATAGCTAAATTGTTTTGAAAATGTTGCTAAAAACGGCAAAATTCCGTAAATCGGGGGGTACCGTTATATGGGGGCTATACCAAAACGTGGACCTATGTCCACAACTTTTGTTATATAAGTTTATTGACACTTAAGAACCCTAAGTGTCAAATTATAGCTACATCGGTCTGAAAATGTAGCTAAAAACGTCAAAATACCGTAAATCGGAGGGTACCGTTATATGGGGGCTATACCAAAACGTGGACCTATGTCCACAAGTTTTGTTATATAAGTTTATTTACACTTAAGAACCCTAAATGTCAAATTATAGCTAAATTGGTCTGAAAATGTAGCTAAAAACTTCAAAATACCGTAAATCGGGGGGTACCGTTATATGGGGGCTATACCAAAACGTGGACCGATATAGCCCATCATCGAACTTGACCTGCCTGCAAACAAAAGACGCATTTTCCCAAAATTTCAGCGTCCTAGCTCTATTTTTGTGGATGCTAGAGTGATTATCACAGACGGACGGACGGACGGACGGACGAACGTGCACAGATCGACTTAGAATTTTACCCTGATCAAGAATATATATACTTTATAGGGTCGCAAATGAGTATTTCAATGCGTTACAAACGGAAAAACAAACTTAATATACCCTCCATACTATGGTGGAGGGTATAAAAAAATATATAACAGAATATTGAACTATCGCACATGTATGTAAATTATACATCTTATATAAAAAAGTAAAAAGCTTTTAAGTTCGGCATTGCCGAACATTTTATACCCTCCACCATAAAATATTCTTAACTAAAATAGAATAATTAGTTTCCTTTTCTGCCCACTATTTTAGGTACAAAAAATTTTCGACCACGGAAATTCCATCAAACAATGTAGCAATAACGATAAGAATACCGAAAATCTGGAGATAGCGTTAGATGGGGGCTATACCATCGTTTAAAAATTGTAGCTAAAATCCTCCTATGGGGGCTATTTCAAAACATGGACCTATGTTGACGATTTTTGGTGGAGAAGTTTCGTGATCATTGTGAACATCATATGTAAAATTACAGGTAGACCGGTTAAAAACTATGAAAAAAAACCCCAAGATACGAAAATCGGGAGGTACCGCTAAATGGACCTATGTTGACGATTTTTGTTGAAAAACTTTCGGGACCACTGAGAACTTCAAATGTCAAATTACGACTAGTTGGGTTAACAATTGAAGCTTAAGCCATCAAAATACCAAAAACAATCAAGTCAAATTACAGCTAGTTTGGTCCAAAATTGTACCTAAAATCCTCAAAATACCGAAAATCGCCACTAAGAACCATAAATGTCAAGTTATAGCTAATTAGGTTTAAAAATGTGACTGAAAACGTCAAAATACCTCTAAACGGGCGGTACCGTTATATAGGGACTATACTAAAACGTGGACCGATATAGTCCATCATCAAACTTGACCTGCCGACAAACAAAAGACGCATCTTCTCTAAGTTTCAGCGTTCCACCTCCATTTTTGTCGAAAATTGGCAACATAGCTTCTTGAATTTCAGCATAAAATTCTAAGTCGATTTAACCATGTCAGTCTGTCTGTCCGTCAGTCCGTCTGTTGAAATCAATATACAGCTCGCAATTTTTAAGATAGATCTTGACAATTTGGTATGGAAGTTTCTACTACTCCTAGGACGTTTGGTATTGAAAATGGCCTATATCGGTTCACGTTTTGATATAGTCCCCATAGAACGGTACCTCCCGATTTTCGGAATTTTGGAGATTGTAGCCTCAACATCACACCGAAATGCTTAAATTTTGTATTTAGTCTTCGTTGGGGCCATACAACTTTCCACCTAAAATTTGTCGGCATAGGTCTACGCCTTCATTTGGTTTTTAGTCGTCGTGATGGGTATAAAACTTTCTAACTGAAATTGTTTTTATAGGTCCACATCACATTTTGATATAGCCCCCATAGAAAGGTACTTTCCGTTGTTCGGTATTGTGAAGGTTGTGGCCTCAATATCCCACCGAAACGGCTGAAATTTGGTATTTAGTCTTCCTTGTGGGTGTAAAACTTCCCACCTGAAATTTGTCGATATGGGTCTACGCCTTAATACAGCCCTCATAGAATGGTACCTCCCGATTTTCGGTATTTTGAAGGTTGTGGCTTTAATATCACACCGAAATGGCTGAAATTTGGTGCTTAGTCATCGTTAGAGTTATTAAGCTTTCTACCTGACTGTTTAAACTACGTTTAAATCTTATATTATAATCAATAATATGTATAAGGATTTCCATCCCTGTAAATGCATTTTAAATTTGGCATCATTTTACATTTTTTCCCAATTCCTTTTCTTTCTGTCACTTTCTTGTAAACGTCAATTGTAACATTAATAAAATCGGCCTCTTTTACTCACGGCCACCGAAGGAACCACAACTCAGCTCAAGGGAAGTAATAAAAACTACAATCCTAAACCTTACTTGGTGTTTCTTTTTTTGTTCAACCCCGCTAAGGTAATCATTAGCCACATTTCGATGGCTTTTGTAGTGATTTTCCTACCTCTGGAAATTGCGTGCCTACCCTCTCTCTACCAGGTTTTAAAGGTTTCAAACAGTACCAGAAAGTGCCCTGCAACTTTCTTCATGGTCCTTCGAGCCGGATATGAACCAGCGACCTATGGTAGGCCTTCATGTAGCTCCCATAGAGCAGTACCTCTCGATTTTCGGTATATTGAAGGTTGTGGTCTTCAAATCCCGTCGACATGGCTGAAATTTAGTTTTTGGTATTCGTTAGTGGTATAAAACTTTCCACCTGAAATTTGTCGGAATAGGTCCACGACGTCTTATATAGCCATCATATAACGGTACCCCACCATTTTGAGTATTTTGAAAATTGTGGCCTCAATATCCTACTGAAATGGCTGCGTATAAAACTTTCCTCCTAAAATTTGTGGGTATAGCCCCCCATAGAAATGTACTTTCCGTTGTTCGGTATTGTGAAGGTTGTGGCCTCAATATCCCACCGAAACGGCTGAAATTTGGTATTTAGCCTTGGCAAATATAGTCCATATTGAAACCTGATATGTCAGATGTGTTAGGATGTGTAAAGAGTAGTAGGAGGCGCTGTGTTCTGTATCAATTAAAAAACTAAAAAAACTAATTAGTGTCAAATAAATCAAACAACCCTTTAACTGGGGTAATTAATTCTTGATATGTGGCCTGCAGGTGTTTATGTTTATGGTTAAGTCTATGGGTAAGATATGGAATTGTTATTGTTATCCCTTTTTTTGTTTATGTGTATATATTAAAAAAACTAATTAAAACTAGGATTGTTTTGGAAAATGAAAGGGGGGGAATGCAGGTGGATAATGCAAGTGGGTGGTTGTGAGATTATACTAATGATGTGATGCAAACAAAAAAGAATTGTTGTTAATATTGATCATTGTGTATGCATATGTGATTTGTATGGGAATTTTTATGGTAGGGATGATCATGGTACGTTGTTGTTGTGGACGCACATTGTGAGGGATGATTGTGTGTCCTAGTCGATCGCACCCAATAACATTTGAATGGATTTTTTTTTTTATGTGTTATTGTTATTGAAGATGTGTATATGAATTTTACAATGGGTTATTTTTCTGTAGTGTTTTTTTGTTTTGGTGGCGACAATTAGGGATTTCAGTGTCGTCAGTAATTGAGTTTGTGGTTTGTAAGACGACATACTTTAGAATTTTTTATAACTGTGGAATTTCCTCAAGTGTTTTGTTCTTTGGATTTATGGATGCATGGTGGTCTTCGAGTGTAAAGAGTTTTTCTTATTGGCGACAACGGAGAGTTAAATTATTTGAGTTTTGGTGGCGACAATTAGCGACTTCAGAGTCCGAAGCAATTATGCATGGGATTTTAAAGTCAAAATATTAAAAAATGTTAATATCAAGTCAAGTGTTATATTCGATTTGTTATGAAAACCATGAATTACATATTCCTTTACTATAGCATTTCCTCAAGTGTTTTGTTCTTTGGATTGATGGATGCATGGTGGTCTTCGAGTGTAAAGAGTTTTTCTTATTGGCGACAACGGAGAGTGAACCTAACCAATATATTTTGTTTTTGTAAAATATGTTTCTAATAATAAGATGTTCTTCTACATCATACATTTTGAGGTGTTGTTTTGGAAGGCAATCTCAACAGCATATTCACTTTCTGTTGAGACTTCAACTATAAGGTACCATTTTTCTTTGAACTCAAAAAAAAAAAATAATTTTCGTCTTTAAAATGCCTTCGATGAAATTTCAATGCCAATATTGCCTCACACAATTGCGTAGTGCCGTTGCTTATAAAAAGCATTTGGAATCGCACAAAATATGCAATATTTGCAAAGAATGGTGCCAGCATTCCCTGGCATTGAAGATGCATTACCTCGTAAAACATCCAGGACAAGCAGCAAACCAACAACAAGAGAGAACTCTTTGGGAATATGAGCAACAACAAAATCAATTTCGTAAAGAAATTAATATGTGGAGAAATCAGCTGAATTTTTCAAATATATTGCATCATCAGCAAATGAATTCAATTCAACAGCAAAACCTCTACCAACAGCAGCAAGATCAAGGTCTTCAACAGCAAAACGAACAACAACAGCAACACAACCTTCAACAACAGCAAAACATGCAGCAGTTTGATCAACAACAGCAACACAGTCTTCAACAACAGCAAAACATGCAGCAGTTTAATCAGCAATATAATCCACATAACAACCAACAGTTGCAAAATCACAATTTTAACAATCAACAGTATAATTCAACACAACACCAACATGGATATTTCAACCAACAGGGGTATACATCACAACAGCATCAAAACATACAAAATTTAAACTTGCAACAAGCCAACCAACAACAACAAAACATGCAACAGCTTAACCAACAATGGAATCTACCACAAGAACCACAGTTCCTAAATCAAAATTTTAATAACCAACAACAACATCAAAATATACAAAATTTTAGCTATGAACAAGCTAATCAGCAACAACAACAACTAAGCCTTCAACAACAGCAGAACATACAACAGTTCAATCAACAACATGGTCAATATAATAACCAACAATGGAATCTTCCACAACAGAATAATCAACAATTTAATGAAACACATCAACAACATCAACCACAGCTACAGAATCAAAATGAACAAGATTTTAAAAATTCAAAATTATGTTATGCATGTAATGAAAATGTTTTATTGAGACGTTGGAGACTTCATTGTAAATCGGTTTCTCATAAAACTAAAAGCGACCAAATAATTAAAGAAAACCTACCAACAACCAGTAGCGGTTTTGGAGGTCGTATTGAAAAGTTTCAATATAAAATAAATAATAATATAATTGATATTGATGAAGTGGTTTCCAACTCTGGAAAAGCTATCATTATACTAATAAATGATAGGTTAAGCAAACACAAGCTACTGAAATTTCAATTAAATCTTGTTGGCGAATACTTTAAGGAATCTGCAGAAACTGCTGAAATCGAACAAATATTCCACAACAGCAAAACAACTCAAATTTCATTTTCTGATGATATAGAGGATATACTAAAAAAACATATTGATTATATCAAAAATCAAATGTCAGAGTTCCAAACACGGGGGTCTGGATGGGCTCTATCCCAATTGAAGACGTTGGAAATAAGTATCAACCAATCGTGCCCACTTAAAGGATCACAATATATAGAAACACCATGGGAACTACAAATTAAGAAAGCATGCCTTAATATTCAAAATAATGATGAATATTGTTTCAAGTGGTGCATAATTTCTGCATTTGGAAATCATGATTTGATTAATTCTAATAGAACATCAGCCTACAAAATCAAAAATATTGCGGATTCAATAATTATACTAGCAAATGGTGTAGTACTAAATTTTAGTGGATTGCAATTTCCATTAGACTTGGGATCCATAAGCACATTCGAAAAGAATAATCCCAATATAAGCATAAACGTTTTTGGGTTCGAAAATAATTCTGTTGTTGGACCATACCGCACAACAAAGGCAGTGAAGAGTATTCATATCAATCTGGTGTTGTTGGAGAAAGATGGCAAGGCTCACTACATATTAGTGAATAATATTTCCGGGTAATTAATTAATCTTCAATATCTATATAAATCATAATTATTAATATTTACTCTTTTTGTTTTTAGGTTATTGACTAGTCAACTCACTTCCGAAAAAATGCATTTATATGTCTGCAACAAATGCTTATACTACACCAAAGATTATGAGGTTTATAAGAAACACGATTATAAAAACTGCAGTGGCGTTGTGACAGAGTTTCCTAAACTTGGTAAGGATAAGCTGAAGTATTCAAGCTACCAAAAACAAATGGATGTTCCATTTGCATTTTACGCTGACTTTGAATGCGCTTTAGTAAATATAGGGGGAGTGGGTAATAATGTAAATAAGCACGTTCCATGTGCTTTTGGTTTAAATATTAAGTGTAGTTTCGATAGCACGTTAGATAAATATATTTCATATACCGGTGAAGATTCTGCTCAAGTGTTTGTAGAAACATTAGATAGAGAAGGTAGGAGAATTTACAATGAATATCTAAATGTAAATCGCCCAATGACATCACTTACTTCAGACGAACAAAAATCTTTTTATTCCTCTAGAGATTGTCATATATGTGATAAAAAGTTAGGTGTTGATAGAGTTCGGGATCACTGTCACATAACAGGACAATATAGGGGGGCAGCTCATAATGAGTGCAATATAAATTATAAGGTCTCCAAATTCATTCCGATATTCTTCCATAACTTCTCTTCTTATGACTGCCATTTATTCATAAAGAATTTATTGAATACAATTAAAGGTGCTACAAATGTTATACCTCAAAATAAAGAATTGTATACTTCCCTATCACACACAATAACAATGGGTAAAGGTAGATATGATAAGTTGGAATTTAGATTTTTAGATTCTTTTCGTTTTATGGCAGCCAGCTTAGATGCACTAGCTAGTTATTGCGACGATGCTGACTTAGTATCTATAAGAAGACATTTTGCAAACGACTTAGAATTTAAATTGATGAGGAGGAAGGGTATATTTTGTTATGAATATATTAATAACTTTGATAAATTAAATGAAACTGCTCTTCCTCCAATAGAATCGTTTTATAGTCAATTAAACAATACAAGTTGTAGCATAGAAGATTATGAACACGCACAACAAGTGTGGAAGACGTTTAAATGTAAAACAATACGAGATTACATGGAATTATACTTAAAAACTGACGTGCTTCTTCTCACGGATGTTTTTGAAAATTTCAGAAAATCTTGTAAACGTATTCACAAACTTGACCCTTGCCAATATTATACCGCCCCAGGTTTGTCTTTTGATGCAATGCTTCGACATACCAAAATAGAATTAGATTTGTTAACAGATTCAGACATGTTTAATGTATTTAAAAATGGTATTAGAGGTGGTTTGACACAATGTTCTAAAAGACATACCAAGGCAAACAATAAATATATGGTAGATTTTGACGCAAGCAAACCATCTAGCTATCTATTATATATAGATGCTAACAATTTATATGGTTGGGCTATGCAACAATTTCTTCCCTCAGGAGATTTTGCATGGGTAGATCCTGATAAGATGATTATTGATGTGCTGTCAATTAGAAATTTTAAGCCAAATCAAAAAACTGGGTTCATGTATGTGGTTGATCTGGGTTATCCGAAAGAACTTCATGATAAACACAATGACTTACCCTTCTGTCCAGAAAATAAGAAAATTGGAGGTTCAAAGTATCCAAAACTTATTGCAGATTTTGCCGACAAAATAGAATATCCAATTCATTATATGGTCTTAAAACAATGTTTGGATAACGGTTTGGTATTGAAAAAAGTTCATCGGGTTCTGTCATTTACCCAATCTCCATGGTTGGCCTCATATATTGAGAAAAATAATAATGAAAGACAACAGGCAACGAACGATTTTCTTAGAAATTTTTTTAAACTGTTGAATAATGCAGTATTTGGTAAAACAATGGAGAATGTTGACAAAAGGAAAGATATAAAGTTAGTAACAACTTGGGTAGATAGAGTAACCAACGAACCGGGTGCTAGAACTTTAATTTCAAGACCAAATTTCCATAGTGTGACGGAATTTTGTACGAATTTTTGGGCTATTCAAATGAATAGAGTAAAAGTGATCTATAATAAACCAATATATTTAGGGTTTTGTATACTTGAACTAGCCAAGTGGAAAATGTATGATTTCCACTATGAATACATAAAGAAAAAATTTGGTGAGCGTGTATTTTTAAATTATATGGATACTGACTCCTTTATTTATACAATATATTCAGATGATGTTTACGAAGAAATTAGACCTGACATTGATAATTTCTTCGATACATCATCGTATCCAGAAAATAATGTATACAATATACCTCGACGCAACAAAAAGGTTATTGGAATGATGAAGGATGAGAATAGTGGGAAAATCATGACAGAATTTGTGGGGTTAGGACCAAAAATGTATTCATATACTGTAGAAGACGGTCAAGAAATAAAGAAGGCTAAAGGTGTCAAAAAATGTGTCATTGGGCGTTATAATATTGATAATTATAGAAACACATTATATAACGAACAAACCACTAGTGATTATATGCTTAATTTTAGATCGAAATTGCATGAAGTATATACTACCAAGATGTATAAAGTAGTTTTAAATTTTAAAGATAGTAAAAGAATGGTAAGAGAAGATAAAGTAAATACATATGCATGGGGCCATTATCGTATTAAGGAGGAGGAGGAAGAGAATGACAGACTCAATAGTATACTTGATGATTTGCTTGACATGATTTAAGAATATAAATTGTATTACTGATTTAATTTATAAGTTTTTATTTCTAAGATATTTATAAAAAGAAAAATAAATAAAACAAATATATGATTTTTTACAATAAATTAAAAAATGTTTCTTTATTTTTTTGTTGGTAATTTATATAAGAGGTAAGTAAAAAATATATAATATAAATAATAATAAAAAAGAAATAATTAGAGCAGCAATCGCTTAAATTATCTTTCGAACAATTCCAGTAAGTGGAGTATATTCAATTAATCGATCATGAAGTACCAAACAGTATGCTGAAGTTTTAGATGGTATTGGTGTATTTGTTTCAAATTCCAGCTTTACATCTATTGGTCCGCTTTTAACGACTTCGTTTTGATAGCTAACGTCAATAACTGCGATCGGTGCATTTTTAAATTTTTCCCATGACAGAATTGGTTGAGGCTCTTTAAAAAAGTAGTTTTGTTGAAACTTTACATACATGTCGTAAAGCACTGCATATCTGCCATCTTCAAATTTTAGGTTTAAATCATCATAGGGGTATGTTTCGGAATTTAAATGAACCTTCACATTTACTAAATTAGAGTGGATAAATTTACCATCATTTTCTAGTGCTAATAATACAAAACGAGGTCTTTCTCTATTTGTTGATAATTTAACATTCCAATGACATTTGGTGGAACCAGGAAAAGTTGGATTAAAATGACAATCCCAGCTTCGAAACGCAATAGGAAGCGACTTTCCAGTGTTTATTGTTTTCATAATTTGCAATTTTGATGTATCAGACAAATGAACGTGAGGTATTCTCCATGTAATATTATTGATTGTTAAATTTAATTTCTCCTTTGCATCAGTGGAATAGCATACATTTTTATCTGTTGAGCTCCGAAGCATAATAAGATCATGCTTACTATGTAAAATTACTTTGTTGTAATCTTCAGCAAAACCCAAAAGCATTTTAAGAGGAACACAAAAGTTGAATACTCCCATGCTTAAATCTTCACCATTATTCCAGCCTGCATTTCTCATCATGTTACACTCAGCATTCGTAAGAGAAACAAAATTTTTTATAGTACTCGATGCACCTAAATAACGGGTGCGATCGACTTCAATGCCGTTTATTTCATATCGTATTTCATCAAAAAAATAGGCTACACAATTATTATGTAGTCGAGCATTAGGTGATATTTCTCCTCCTGGTAATGTTACTGAACCTTCAACATATATATAACTTTCGCTTGGCAATAGGTATAAATCTTGATTTTGGATTGTAATTCTTATTTCATCATTATTTTTGAAAGAACGAATATACGGAACATAGCTATGATAATCCTTTTTAATGATAGTGTCATCTGAGAACGGCTTGTCTTCTACATTAAGCATTTCAGTCATTTTCCTTGAGTCGTAGTTTAATAGATTTTAAAAACTGTTTATTTTTATCCGTGAGTGGTAATGTTTTAGGTTTGATTGCTTTTATGGGAATGTCTATATCTTTCTGTTTATTTATATATTTATTGTAAATAATCATTTTGAAATTGGTTTCAAATGTAATCGAAGCGTAATTTCTTCTCCCCGGAAATTTATTAGTCGTTGATTCTGATCAGCGACCCAGACTTTGAGAGAACTTATTTCTTTCACATTCACTGGCAAATAAATTAAGTTGCTAGGAATTTCATCCATTTTATATCCAGGGGATACATTTATTCCAAATTCATGTAAAGTATGTACTGGTGCATTATTCATGTATGCTCCTGTTGTAATATTACATTGAATTTGTATTGCGCTTACTTTTAGAATGTTTACAGGATAATGTGAAAAATGTTTCACGCCAGGTCTTAGAACCCCACCATTGAAACCAAAAAGCGAACATATGGAGCGTTCATTATTGAAATTAATAGTGTCGTGAGATGAAAATATTTCAAGTTGTAGTGTGTTATTATTAGCTATAATCTGTATAGTTTTGGTTTTGTTTTCGTTTTCGTATTCAATTTTAATGTGATCGACAATATCCTCCAATTCATACGATCCAATAGGAATTTCTATTACTTGATTGCCGATATGAAACAAGTTATTATCAAAATCAACATTTGGTATAGAATTATAAGAGTGAAAATCAACTAGTGCACATTCATAGTCGCTTTGTAATTGAATTGGTGGAAAATAATTTGCAGTCAAAATTGAAGACTTTCCGCTTAGAGCCAACGTAATTGACATTATGAATGATTATTTTGAAATGAAAAACAAATATATGGTTATGCTGTATAAGTTTATCTATTTATTAAATATATATATGTATATACCAAATATTATTATATAATTTTTATAACATATCACTTTTATTTATCCATGAATTATGATTGTTGGAAAACCCCAACCATTTCACATATGCTCTGTCGCCTTTGGTTTTTAAAACTTTCTCCACAAGATATGTGTTGGGGAAGCGAGTACGTTTTAGTTCTTCCTTATAGAATCCACCCCTGATAGGATTACCCTGATAGTCTTCCAATATATATGTAACAGGATTTGTAGCTCGAATTGCTTTTATACGGAATATTTCTGTAGTATAATTAGGTGTATATCCTTTTTCAAACACATGTTTATATTTGCTTATTCGAACGTGATCTCCTCTCCGATATTTGGATGAAGGGGTTATTTTAGTATGATTATAAACAGTATTAAGAAGCATTTTCTCATTCTTCTTATTTACATCTATGGGTGCCATATTAATTGTTCGATGGGTTCTTCTATTATATTCGTCAACCAGTTTTTTATACATATCAACCCATTGATATGTTCCATTATAGGAAAATTCTCGAAACATTATAGATTTTAAAGTACGGTTGAATCTTTCAACAATAGATGCTTTCATTACACTAAATGTTGAATAGTGATTAATCGAATATTTATCCATAAGCTTGCTAAAGTCTTTATTAAAAAATTCTTTGCCATCATCAGTTTGTAAGTTCTTAGGAATTCGACCTCCATTCAAAATTTTATTAAATGCTTTGCAAACATCGTTGGCGCTTTTAGTTTTTATTGCTTCGGCCCAAGCATATTTTGAGAAAGTATCAATAACAGTGAGCAAGTACTTGATTCCTTTATTAATTGTTGAATAATTCCCCATTTCAACTAAATCTGCTTGCCATAAATCATCAATGCCTTTTGTTACTACTCTACGGCGAGGAAAATGCTTTCTCGCTTGTGAATGGAGTTCGTTTACAACAGCACGTCTTTCCATTATTCACTTTTTAAGAACACTGTTGAGAATAATATTTTGAGGCATTGACATAAGTGATTTAACATCTTGTTGGTCCCGAACAGTTCTGAGATCTTTCCTTAATCGAGCTATTTCATTTCGTAGATTTCTAATTTCAGCTGCAACATCTCTTGTTATTATTTCTTTAGCGTGTAAGATTTGTGTTTGTAGGTAAGCTTTGTTGACTGCGTCGTTATTTTCCGATGGCGGCGCCAAGTTTTTAATTTTCCTATTTTTGATATCGATGTTATAATGCTGGTCAATAGAAATGCCCAAAAGTTTTGAGGCATTTTTTCTAAAAATATTAGAATTGGAATAGTGACCGAATTTATCGACGCTCATTTCATAATTGATTACATTTCATTAAAGTTAATGTATTATATTAGCTTCTCTCAACTCTTCAATAATAGATGCTATCTCGTTGTCTTGGTTTGTGTGTCCAGCATTTTTAGATGCTATTAATAATTTTAAACGATCAACTAATTCGTTAGGATCATCCCAGTATATATAGTTTGGTTTATTGAGATTAACAGTCATTAAACCTTCACCAGTGTGAGTTGATTCAAATAGTTTTTTGATTATTTTAGTATATTTTGGACCTCTGTTTCCTCTTATATTTCCGTTTGGTTGATTATTTTTTCGATGTACACATGTATTCTCTAAAATTTTTTTATATATATCCAGTTCATATGTATCATAGTCTTTTGGATTTTTATGAAATAGGAGTTTATATAAGCCTGGTGTGAGAGCCCATGTTTGATTTCCTATTTTTATTTTATCATCAACGAAATACATCTTGCTATTGCCGAAATTCCAATCACCATTTTCATCTTTCCGAGGACCATATGTTGTATCAAATGAATTTCTCTCAAGTAATGTATGTAAACTTTCAGCTCCGTTCGCATAGACTTTTTCCTTTTCATCTGATTCGTCTTCAGAATAAAACATTTCATCATCGGAATCGTCTTGATCTTTACCCTTGATATTAAACTTGGTTTCTTCTTTTATTTCGCTTTTAGGTTTAAACATTTCTTCTTTTTTGATGGCATTCATTGTGTTTTTTGTTTCTGTCAAATTTAAATGAGATAATTTAACAACATCATTTAGTGGTTTAATTATAGGTTTAAACGTGTATTCCAATTGTTTCCCCATTTCGTCTTCCCCCTGCTTGATTGATTGAAATTTTCGTTTTAAAATACTTCTTGACTTAATAAGTTCTTTTAGAACGTCCTCATCCATTTTTTTTTGTGTATAGGTACTCCGATTTTAAACTGATGGTTTTAACCAGTGGTTTTAAACTGACGGTTTTATGCTGATGGTTTTAAACCAGTGGTTTTATACTGGTGGTTTTAAACCAGTGGTTTTATACTGGTGGTTTTAAACCAGTGGTTTTATACTGGTGGTTTTAAACCAGTGGTTTTATACTGGTGGTTTTAAACCAGTGGTTTTATACTGGTGGTTTTAAACCAGTGGTTTTATACTGGTGGTTTTAAACCAGTGGTTTTATACTGGTGGTTTTAAACCAGTGGTTTTATACTGGTGGTTTTATACTGGTGGTTTTAAACCAGTGGTTTTATACTGGTGGTTTTAAACTGGCATGTTTTTCCAAACAGGTGCTTTAAAGTAGACTGCCGGGTATTTGTAATAAACTGGTTGACTGACTTAACTTATTTGAGTTGGAGGTGGTTTAACTAATCTGAAGTGTTTAATGAAGGATGTTTATAATAAACCGGTATGATTTAAACAGTTATTGAATGTGTGATTAAATCAACGTGTTGAAGAATACTAAATGTGAATAAACACATTAAATCCTTTTCTATATCGACCCTTTTGAATGTTGTCATCTTTGCTTATAACCAAAAATCCATATTTGTCTTTCCAGCATTCTCGACAAATCTCAACAAACTTATTAAATGACATATCTCCTCCAACATGCTCATTGAAAATATGTTTCATATTAACATGATCTTGTTTAAATATAATCAGGAAGTTTGCATTATCTCTCACAAGATGTTTAGGTATTCTCGTATATGTTTGACATAAATAAAAAGAATCTATATTTCTATGCCTCCCCATGCAAAAATAGGCACGAATATTGTTTTGATTTTCACATGCGACATCATCAAATATCATTATAGAGTTTTCTTTAGCATCATTTGGTTGTATTACATCAGCATTTTCCGAAAATGTATGGAACCCCATTCCTTTTATCGGTGTGACAAGCGCTTCTAAATATTTATATTTTGGTTGGTGAAGTGATTTTGAATATAAATATATATTTTCGAATTTCAATCCATTAGGACTTTCAATTAAACTAATCATAATGTTTGTTTTTCCACAATTAGAGGGGCCAACTATCACAGCTCTGATAGAGTTTGGCAACAATTGACCATGCTTGGGTTTTTCTTTATTATTTTGCTTAAAATCAAAGTTTCTCACTTTGATGTTTGTATCTTGTTCCATCAAACGCATTTTATATACTGTATATAATTATGAAATATCATGAAAGATATATATTTTCATTCTTTATTTCTAGATATCTTAAGATATAAAATGATTGTTTATTTACAAAATAAGCTCAATCGCATTCGAAACATTCAAGGAAGAGGATTACTAAATAATATTATAAATTCACTTCCTTTTGAGCTTCATTTACCTGGTTATCAATATTGCGGACCCGGAACAAAGTTGGAAAAAAGATTACAACGAGGTGATAAAGGAATAAATGGTTTAGATGCTGCTTGTAAACTACATGATATTGAATATTCCAAAACAACTGATATAAATCAACGAAATAAAGCCGATCAGGAACTAGCTGAAAAGGCTTGGAGTAGAGTAAAAGCAAAAGATAGTACTTGGGGAGAAAAAATTAGTGCGTATTTGGTGACCAACACAATGAAAGCCAAATCTAAATTTGGTATGGGTATACCTAAAAAAAAAGTATGCAAAAAGAATTTATTTTCTTCGGCGGTGAAAAATGCAACATCAATCTTAAAAAAGAAGAAGCCACATGATATTAACACCGCTATAAAAATTGCCCGAAAAGCAATTGGAAAATCATTCAAGGGGAATAAATCCAATGTTGTTATTCCTAGAGTTATAAGAGTACCGAAAATTGGTGGTTTTTTACCAATAATACCAATATTGACCGCTCTAAGCGCTGTAGGAGCATTGGCCAATGGTGGATCATCTATAGTGAAAGCAATAAACTCAACAAAAGATGCAAAGAGACAACTTGAAGAAAATATTCGTCATAATAAATCCATGGAAAAGATTGCTATAGGGAAAGGACTCTATCTCAAACCATTTAAAAGAGGAATGGGTATAATATGTAAAAATAAATTATCGACAAAAAACTAATTAGTCAGCTACCCAATAGGCCTCTTACCGATTTAGACATTAAAATATTTGCGAGGAAACATATTCCTCATTTTAGAGGAGTTTACATGCGTGATAAACTCCCTAAGAAACCACAAATGGTGGAATGCGGTATCGTAAATCTGGACTCGTACAAAGGCCCTGGTACCCATTGGGTAGCGTATTATAGAAATTATGAGAAAAAGGAATATTTTGATAGTTTTGGCAATCTGCAGCCCCCTATGGAAATATTGCGATATTTAGGAACGGATATATGTTACAATTATGCAAGAAAACAAAAATTTAACTCATTTAACTGCGGACATTTATGTTTGGAGTTTCTATTAAAAAATAGACTAAGGATATAATAGATTGTGTAATATTTAAGACAACTGATTCTATGTAAATAAAAAATAAATAAAAAACAAATTGTTTCATTCTCTATATATTATTGACTTTTATTTACAAAAGTATATATTAAAAAAGTATAAATGCATGCAAGTATTGTCAGCAAAAATATGAAGAATAATAATAAATGATCCATCGTTAGAGTTCTCTGTAGTGATGATGTTATTGTCCTTGAATTTAAACGTTCCACTCCTTCGGAATGAAATTGCTCCGATATGGTTATATTATGCATTCCACATGTGTCAAAACTGGTTTCTGGTAGGAGATTATTCAATTCCTTTGAGTTTAAAGGAATATTATTGGTTGAAATTCCTCGTATAAGAGCACAATTACTAGACCATCGTATATGTTCCGATAGTGGTGAGTCTGTTTCCTTCCAACAACAAATTTCAACCCCGCAAAAGTAGCATGCAACTCTATCTGCATGTCCCGTATAGTAAAATCCAAGCATTGCCATATCCCTTGGTTTAGGATTCGTTAATGGCCAGGAGTCGAATGTCTTCAATCGTTCATCTTCTTTATGAAAACAGTCCTCCAGAAAGTTGAATGATTTTAAATTTTGGAAACTAGAGAACTGCATGTTTATGTTGAAACTTATTCTTCAATACTAATTTTTCTGAAAATGTGAAATGCCTTTTATAGAAATAAAAAGAAGATATTTTTTATTTTTGTTTATATAATTTCTTTATTATGGTGTATATGAGGAATAATACAAGTCATTTGGTAAAATGTGTTTCAATTCCAATTTAAATGTGTTGCCATCGCCCGTCTCGTGTAGTGGTTTTTTTATAATTGAGAATCCTCCTTTATTCAATTTGGATATAGCTTCATCCCCCAAGGAAAGGAATCTTGTAGGTAGATAGAAAATGTAGTCGTCCAGCTTTAAAACTATCTTCATTCCAAATTTTGTTTGTGTTTTATAGGCACCATTGATGTAATATTCCTTACTAGACTCCATTTCCTTCATGGTAAGAACTTTCTTAAAGTGTAGGAAATTGAAGGAATTTACTAATTCTGTGTAGGAATTCATCTTATGAGACTTGTTTTTAAACTGTATATTGTTCACAAAATGTTTCATCTATTTATACGATATTGCACGTTTAGCTCCCCCAATTAGCTCCACCTATTAATAATGTTTACGCATGTTTAAACATATTTCTTTCTTTTTCTTTCTTCTTTATTGATAAAAAAATATATAGGGTAAAGTATTTATTTTCTTTTATTAATATAATTTAAATTAATTCTTATATATTTAAAAAGTTTTTATCATTTTCTTTGTTTTCCTCATCTTCAGAGGTTAAATCTATTACATTATTATCATTATTTTCTATACTACTTATAATCGAATCCTCATTTATATTCGGTAAAATTTCCACCTCTAGGATAACAGGCTCCTCAGGCAGAATAAAATTATTTTCATTATTGAGAAATGAGTCACTAAATTCTAAATTATTTAAATCTTGCCCCTCATGCATACCATATTCCCGGAGGCATTCGCTTATTAGCTCCTCCCTCGGTATATCCCAGATGCTAGCCTCTGATTCCTGGCTCTCTTTTTCTGCCCCTTCATTGGGGTCTTCTTCATCTTTGGTGTCCTCTTCTTCATCTTTGGTGTCCTCTTCCTTTTCAGAATCTTTGATGTCTTCTTCGACGTCCTCTTCTTGAAAATCTTCTACTTCTATGGAAAGTGCCTCTTCTTCATCTTTGTTGTCCTCTTCCTTTTTATAATCTTTTGTGTCTTCATCAACATCCTCTTCTTGGAAATCTTCTTCTTCTATGGAATGTGCCTCCTCTTCATCTTTGGTGTCCTCTTCCTTTTTAGAATCTTTTGTGTCTTCTTCGACATCCTCTTCTTCAAAATCTTCTGGTCCTCCTTCCATAGAAAGTCCCTCATTTATCATCATCCATACCCTTGGATGTATTATTAGTCCTTGGCGAGCTAGTTTGTTGTCCAATTCGGCTGCCGCTTCAGGGTTATACCACATATACTCATCATCTAACCAGATGAGGGGTACGTTTTTATAGTCTTTGTTGATGTAGGGCTTCATCGTTGATGACCTTTTAATTCCAAGTGTATTCTTTGAGGAACTTGTTTTTAAAATTTTTGAAGGCATGGTTTTTTTGCTTTGAACGGAATAACTAAACTGAATGATTTTTCGAAAACGAATATCACTTTTATACAAAGAAATCCTTTTCTTCTTCTTACTTTTTTATAAAGGATACACTGTTAAATGAAGAACAAACCCATGCAGCTATTTAAACAAACAAACATATTGCATCATACAACATCAATATTGTCGCCAATAAGAAAAATCTTTGCACTTGAAGACCACCATGAATCCATCAATCTAAACAACATATTTGAGGAAATGCTATGGTAAAGGAATATGTAATTCATGGTTTTCATAACAAATCGAATATAACACTTGACTTGATATTTACATTTTTAAATATTTTGACTTTAAAATCCCATGCATAATTGCTTCGGACTCTGAAGTCGCTAATTGTCGCCACCAAAACTCAAATAATTTAACTCTCCGTTGTCGCCAATAAGAAAAACTCTTTACACTCGAAGACCACCATGCATCCATAAATCCAAAGAACAAAACACTTGAGGAAATTCCACAGTTATAAAAAATTCTAAAGTATGTCGTCTTACAAACCACAAACTCAATTACTGACGACACTGAAATCCCTAATTGTCGCCACCAAAACAAAAAAACACTACAGAAAAATAACCCATTGTAAAATTCATATACACATCTTCAATAACAATAACACATAAAAAAAAAAAAATCCATTCAAATGTTATTGGGTGCGATCGACTAGGACACACAATCATCCCTCACAATGTGCGTCCACAACAACAACGTACCATGATCATCCCTACCATAAAAATTCCCATACAAATCACATATGCATACACAATGATCAATATTAACAACAATTCTTTTTTGTTTGCATCACATCATTAGTATAATCTCACAACCACCCACTTGCATTATCCACCTGCATTCCCCCCCCCTTTCATTTTCCAAAACAATCCTAGTTTTAATTAGTTTTTTTAATATATACACATAAACAAAAAAGGGATAACAATAACAATTCCATATCTTACCCATAGACTTAACCATAAACATAAACACCTGCAGGCCACATATCAAGAATTAATTACCCCAGTTAAAGGGTTGTTTGATTTATTTGACACTAATTAGTTTTTTTAGTTTTTTAATTGATACAGGACACAGCGCCTCCTACTACTGTAAAGTATGGACCATATCGGTCACTCCCTTCAAGAGTTATCGTGCGCACAAATTTTCCGAACATTTTTGACCAATATGGCTTATGTTCGAAATTATACTAAGTTTGGACAAAATATTACGAAGGCAAAATTTTAAACCGAATCTGCAGATCCGTTCAAGAGTTATCTTGCGCTCCAACCACTAAACACGGTGTCATAGGGGTTTTTTACACTTTTCAGGTTATTTGCTTAGGAATTATGGACTTGCCCCAGATGGCGGTGTATACGAGTTGTTACAACAAAAACGAAAGCGATTCGAGAGTTATCGTGCACACAAATTTGTCGAACATTTTCGAACTTTTGTGGGGGAGGTACCGGAAGCATTGGACCGATATAACCCATCTTCGAACTAAAACTAAGTTTGGGCAAAATATTACAAAAGCCAAATTTTCAAACAAATCGTTTGATCCGTTCGAGAGTTATCGTGTGCTCCATCCAGCCAGACAGACAAACGGACGGACGGACATGGCTAAATCGACTCCAAATTGTCTGAAACGGATTTCGTCCAAACATATTTGGGGTCTTAACCATTATTTTTATGAGGCATATTTTACCCGTATGAAAGTGTATATACCCTCATTGGCATAAATACTGAGGGTATAAAAATCTATTTGATCATCAGGACGAGAGATAATCGAATTTGTCCCCTTATACAAAAAAGTTGGCCCAAAAGGTATTTTTATGAACAGAGATGGTAGTGAAGGCATGAGGTTGAGATATTTATAAGATTTAAAAACTAAACATCATGAGTTCGATGCGAGTACACACCACAGATGACATATAACAGGGTGTTTTATCACCACGTAGAACTAGTTATTGTTTGCAAATATTTTTTGTGTCCTTATCGGGCCCGATCAGCTTAAGTTATCTAAATTAGTGTATGAGGATCCGGGACCCCTAAGTCGGGTCTGGGTCGATTATGTGATATCCTACACCACTACCCCTGTGCATAAGCTTTAGTCGTGTAAAATCCAAAATATTAAAATTGGGATAGTTTAGCGACTTTGCTCCGAATGTCGTTATTAATACAGGTCAATTTTTTAAAACGCATTTAAGTACATCGTCATTACAAAATTTCGCGAGGATCCGATAAAAATTCCGACCTGTAGTGTGATTGCACAAAAAATGGAAAAAGGGATGCATTACCGACTATTGCGATATCTCACCTATGACAACCTACTTCACATCGTTGTAAAGGTGATATTTTATAGTTTCATTGCCAGGTTTTGCTTTCGATATAGCTCTTACAGAAGAGAGAGATATTCGCTTTGAAATAAAACGTTGGCCTTTTCTCCAAAAAAGTTTTTATACCCTACACCACTATGTGGGGAGGGTATTATAAGTTGGTTTTGGCCAAAAAGTTTGTAACGCATCCAAATAATGGTCGTAGACCCATACTTATATATACCAAAATGAATGTCTCGACGAGCTGAGTCGATCTGGCGATGTGTGTCCGTCCGTCAGTCCGTCTGTCCATCTAAACCTTGTAATCACGCTACAGGTCGCAATTTTGATCGGATCGTCACCAAATTTTGGATGTTGATGAGGGTCCCGGAGGGGAAGAAGCCTATTGATTTTGGTGATGGTCGGATAATATTCAGGGGTCGGAATGAGCAAAAAACTTATTTGCGGAAAAAGTCAACGTTTTATTTCAAAGCGAATATCTCCGTATCTATTATGGGCATATTAAAGGCAAAGCTTGCTAATGAAAGCAGAAAATATCACCTTTACAACGATGTATGGTGGGTTGTCGTAGGTGGTCAAACAACGAAGATATCGCAATATTCGCTTATAGAACCCAACTTTTCATTTATTCGATTTTAATTCTAATGACGAATAATACAGCTTTTGTTGGATATTTTCCAAAACAAAACCTGGCTATGAAAGTAGAAAATCCTGTATTTACAATGATGCAAAGTAGGTTAGCGTAGGTGGCCAAATAACGGAGATATCACAATAGTCGGTAATACATCCCATTTTTCCACTTTTAAAGAAATCACGCTACAGGTCGTAATTTTGACCGGATCGTCACCAAATTTTGGGTGTTGATGTGGGTCCCGCAGGGGAAGAAGCCTATTTATTTTGGTGATGGTCGGATAATATTTAGGGGTCGGAATGGGCAAAAAACTTTTTTGGAGGAAACGACAATTTTTTTTCCAAACCTTATATTTCAGCTTCTATAGGGGATATGCCAAAAGAAAAACCTGCTGATGAAGGTAGAAAATATAACCTTTGCAACGATGTAACGTAGGTTGTCGTAGGTGGTAAAACAATAAAACAATTAAAACACAACTTCTCATTTTTGCGATTTTAATAATAATGACGAATAGCACAGCATTGGTTGGGGACTTCCAAAAGCAAAGTCCGACTATGAAAGTAGAAAATCCCATCTTTACAATGATGTAAAGCATGTTGGCGTATGTGGCCAAATAACGGAGATATAGCAATAGTCGGTAATACGTCCTATTTTTTATTTTTTTGTAATCACGCTACACGTAGTAATTTAATGTTAATGGGGGTCCCACAAAGGAATGAACCTATTGATTTTGGTAATGGTCGGATATTATTCAGGGGTCGGAATGTGATGGTTAATGGTTGGCATACATCCCACTTTTCCATTTTTTTATTTGAGTAATCCTGACGATCTACTTAAACGCGTTTCAATAAAATTGACCTGTATTAATGAAGACATTCAGAGCAAAGGCGCTAAGCTATCCCAATTTTAATATTTTGAATTTTACCAGTCAAAAGCTTATGCACAGGGGAAGTGGTGTAGGGTATCAGATAGTCGGCCCCGACCCGACTATAGCTTTGGCTCACTTGTTTTCACATTCCGACCACTGAATAATAACCGACCATTACCAAAATCAATAGGTTTTTTTTCTCTGTGGGACCCCCATTAACACCCAAAATTTCGCGACGATCCAAATTATATTGCGACGTGCAGCGTGATTACAAAAAAAAATTAAAAAATGGGATGTATTACCGACTATTGCGATATCTCCCTTATTTGGCCACATACGCCAACCTGCTTTACATCATTGTAAAGACGGGGTTTTCTACTTTCATAGTCAGACTTCCCTTTTGGAAGGTCCCCAAACAAAGCTGTGATATTCGCCATTATTATTAAAATCGCAAAAGTGAAAAGTTGGGTTCTATTAGCGGCTACTTTCATTAGCAGGTTTTGCGTTTGATATACCCCATATAGAAGCGGAGATATTTGCTTTGAAATAAAATGTTGACTTTTTCTCCAAATAAGTTTTTTGTCCATTCCGACTCCTGAATATTATCCGATCATCACCAAAATCTTCCCCTGCTGAACCTTCATCAGCACCCAAAATTTGGAGTCGATCGGATTAAAATTACGACCTGTAGCGTGATTACACCTTTAGATGATATGCATTTTAAATTGTTCCCCATGTCAGTTCTTTAAATTTCCCTGTGAGTTATTGAGAATACATCCCCTTAAAATTTTACCTATTTAAACAAAAAACTTGCCTTTTAACAGTTGAGAGCTAATTTTACCTTTCAGCAAACACCAGGTTAAATATTTTTATTCAGGTCAATGGGTTACTACCGAATTGTAAAAAAGTAAGTTGGTCAGAATGAATAAGTAGGCAGGTACTCCATGCTCCCAAAAATTTACTATTTGCCTTTAACAGAATGCAAGTACCAACCATGTAAGATTTCATGAAAGGACAAGGATGTTGTTGTTGCCTGTTTATATATTCAGGATTAAGAGTGGCAAAATGGAAAGTAATGAAGGCTTTGGTATTACATTCGTTTGTACGTATGTATGTTTGTTACATTGCATTTTACGTACATAAAACATGTGTATGTATTTCAGAAATATAAAAGAAGTAAGCATTTTCAAAGTACCCTTTTAATTTACTAATAATTTACTATTATGTTCAAACTGTTTGAGAAGTGCCGAACATAAAAAACGCAGACATTTCGGATGGAAAATTGCGGGTTCATTGATTGATCTATGTCAGCAATGTTGCGGTAAAGAGACTTCTTCCCGAAACGTAAGATTCGTTGTAGTAACGCAACGTACATACGTTTTCTGTTACGAGAGCAACTAGGTAACTGTTGCCAGAAAGTCAGAAAGTGATTATATGTAATTCCCCAAAAGGAACTATGGATCTATTTCGTTTCGTTTTGTATGTTACATACAAATGCACAGTGTGGTGTAATATAATAATATAATAATTGTTCCACAAACATCCCATACGGGACAAGGGAGACTTCTCTCATATCAATGAGTGCACGCCGATTCATATTTGGCTCAATGATATGGGACCTACTTTTTATTGCCGAGTCCGAGCGTGGTGTAGGGTATAAAAATACGATTGCGGTACTTCAAAAAGGTTTATAATATCGTCACAGGTGACGAATCGTGGATCTAGCTTATGAGCCAGAAACAAAATAACAATCGACCTGAGAATATATGGGTCATTCGCTGTAACGCACGGTGGTCGAAAGCACTGATCTAGCGGCGCGAAATTCATAACTTGCAAACGAATTGAGGTACGTCACTGAAATTTTGCACAAACTCAGCTTGTACCTGTGGGTAATAATGGGCCAAATATGAACAATATCGGCTAATGTTTTGGTATAGCCCCATATAACGGTACCTTCCGATTTTCGGTATTTTGAGGATTTAAGCCACAATTTCGTAGCAAATTAGCTGTAATTTGGTACTTAGGGTTCCTAGTGGTCACAAAATATGTCCATCAAAAATTATGAACAAAGGTCGACGTTTTGATATAGCCCCCATGTAACCGTACCTTCCAATTTAAGGTATTTTGAATATCATGACCACATTTTTAATTCAACTTGGCTGTAATTTTGTATTCCGTGTACTCACTGCGTATAAAATCTTTTAAATCCCCTTTTATGGTATCCCCGATTCGTTGAATTTTTACTTGTTATCCCATATTTAATAACATATTTAGCTATAATATGGTATTATAGTGTCTCCGGGGGTAGAACTCCTCCTTGCAAACATTTGTGAAGATAGGTCCATATATTGATTTAGCTCCCATATAAATGCACAGCTAAATTTGTATGCATTTCATGCAAAATCCCTTATTTTAAAAGTGCAGTCATCAAAAAATTTGCAAATATTTGCAGCCCGAATATGGGTATTCAGTATCCAGCGAGTCCAATTCCATTTCCCAAAAAATAGTCGGACCTAAGTTCGGCCAAGTTTACAAGATGCACTCTATGGAACAAGCGCGTACAACCCATAAAAACACTAAAAAATTTAATTTTTTGAAAATTTTTTGCTATATAAATAAGTACCTCAAGACCCCAAACTAATTTTTATAATATAAATCACACCCTCAGCTATTAATTAAAAATATAACTTGTCCATTTTCATTACGAATTTATTAAACATTTAAACAAATATGAAGTTAATTTTTTTGCAACAATTTTTTTAAAAACTGATGCAAAAAAAACTCTTGTATTTGTGTCGTGAATAACTGAATGAATATTTACAACAACAAAAAAAACAAAATCTTTGTCTGCAAAGTGTCTGTAATCGATACAATGGAAAATATTTCGCAATTTTATAGTTCGATTTTTTGACTTTCGCGCCGCTAGATCAGTGGTTTCGACAAGTGTGTAACGCCTTGACATGACACCGAATGACTACCAGTTAGTCCAACACATCAAGACACCCTGGTCAACCAGTTTCTTTGCCAGCAGATGCTGTTAAAGTGTTCAAAACAATGTTTTAGAGGTGTCTCATTCGGAGCTGGAGGATACATTACAAAAGAATAAAACTATTTTGATGATAAATATTCGCGTTTCTATTATTAGGGCAGAAACTTTCCTACTAGCCCTCGTTTTTTGTTCTGGTTCCTGTATGTGGCCCAAAAAAGACAAAATTGTTTTTTTGAATCGCCTACCTCGAAATTTTTTCCAGTTGATCCAAAAACCATATATATGAAATTATATGACGATCGGTTAACGTAATTTGTATGGGACCAAAGGTCAATTTTCACGAAAATGCTCTAAAGGCCGCGTTTATGGTTCAATCGATGAACAAAATTTACCAGTTCATTATTGTGGTTAAAAACGATGTCTACAAAATATTATGATGATAGGGGCCAAAGGCGAATTTTCAGGAAATCGCTCTACAGGCCACAATTATTTCCCATCGATGAACAAACTTTACCAGTTCATTGTTGTGTCTAAGAAACGAGTCCTACAAAAATTTGTGAAAATCGGGCCAGATTTTAATATTAGCTATAAAATGGGGTCCAATTACCTGTAATTGGCCATATATGCATATTGGAGCAATATCTGGCCCGATTTTCACAAATTTTTGTAGGATTCGTGTTTTAGACACCACAATGAACTGGAAAAGTTTTTTCATCGATTGGAAAATAATTGTGGCCTGTAGAGCGATTTCCTGAAAATTCGATTTTGGCCCCTCTACAAGGTATTACGGAAATAAAGATCGGTCAGGGGGCAATGGTTAGCGTTAACCGATCATTATACATTTTTGTGGGCATGGTTCTTTAGCCACAACATTGAACAGGTAAAGTTTTTTTATCGATTGGACCATAAATGCGGCTTTTAGAGCAGTTTCGTGAAAATTGACCTTTGATCCCATACAAATTACAACATGGGTAAACGTTAACCGATCGCGATAAAATTTCACATACAAGGTTTTTGGATCAAATGGAAGAAAATTTAGGGGGTAGGCGTTTCAAAAAAGCCATTTTGTAATTTTTTGGGCCGCCCTAGTGTACAGGTTCTATCTGCAGCATACATGGGCTGCATGGGTTTAGTTAGCAGTTAAGTAAATGCAGCGTATCGTGCTCCTTCAGTCCACGTGCAGGACATATGTTGGGTATCGTGCTGTCAATTCGCTCCCAATCAAACCAAAGCGGCTGCAACAACCGGACCTTAAGTGGGCTAAAACCACTAGTGTTTGCCTTGGTAGCTGGTGTTTTTGCGTACTGAACTACATGTGCCACTGCACCAGTGGGCATGATACTAACCCTTCGTTGATCTAAAGGATTCCGTTTTAAACCTTTCATCTTTAGATCACCTTCTGACGTCTCTGGGTGGGAAATGTTGGAAGAATTTTCACAAGATTGTGGCAGATATGCTCTCACAGGCAAAAACTTTGTCTCCTCATGAAGATGGGCCCCAGGTGTCATGAGAAGGTGCCTCTTGCAGTCTACAAGACGGCATTCTGGCAGATTTAAGTGTTCTTCCACTGTATGTCGTTAACATTTGCATACTGCACCGGCTCCGTGTAGCTTACCAAGACCGGCCTATGGCTCAATAACAGGCCTACAAGATTATTTTTGACCGGCCAGCGAATTGAGGACTTTGTTTATACTTCTGATATTGTCTCAAATAGTTATGGCTTGCGCGGACGACTTGGAGACACCATCGACCAATATCTTAGGGGATGAACAAAGTGGCAGTAGGTCAGTCAGCTGGATCAAGTCCTCTAGATATTTTCGGTTATGTAGGTATTTAACCAAACACATATGTATGTCATCTACGAAAGGGTCCGAAGTAAGATCATTATCATACATTACAAACTCTATGCCGTCTGTATGGTGTGGAATGTCAGAATGGTATAGTATAAACAGTTCCGGAGAAAATACCCTCCTTGAGAAACTTCCTGTTTCACTCTACGGCACTTTGAATTCCGAATTCTGCCAACAACGGGTGTCCACTCATTTAGTTTCAAACACGGCTGGAGGGAAGTCTTCTCGATGTATCAATAAGTCCAGAGACACCATGACTACTCTGTCGCTCGGCCTTTCCGACTGATTGAAAAAAAGAATCAAAACGATGCGAGAGGAGATCTTAAACTTCACTTTTTTCTAGAGAGGTACCCAAAAGAGTGGACCGATATAGTCCATATTCCAACCTGATACATGACTGGATGAAATAAAACGATGTGCAAAGTCTGCATCTATCTGAAACTCCCCGCGAGATTTATCTTGCGGATTTGCCATTTTGGTTGGTGCCGTCAGGGTTTATTGGAGCCTTAGCCCTATATCTCAAGAAGTATGGACTTGCGCAAGATAAAAAATTGTGCCGTCGTACACTGAAAGAAAAATGCTTCGTTGTATCAATGAACGGGTTTCATAGATTATTTTTCATTGATGCTATGAAACGTTCCATTAATATAATGAAATGTTTCATTCATGCAATGAAACTTTACGTTATTTAAAATTCAATGATTTTTGGTTTCATTGTATAAACAAAACGGATTTCATTGATGCAATGAAACTTTTACCCTGCGTTTACAAATGACAGGACAGTTAACTTCATGTATTGATTGTCAAAATACCACAACTTGGCTGTGTGACGTAGGCGTCCCGACAACTGCAAAAACAGTTGTAAAATTTTGTATGAAAATCATCGATTTCTTTTTGTTTTCCGTTCACATATTTTGTTTTTGTTCATGTTCTTTTGTTTTCAAAACATTTCAATTATTATCTCACTTATTTTTACAAAAATTTCAAAAATTTGTCTTCCTGGGAAAAAATAATGGACAGCTGGGAGACAAACGACAAATGTATGTATGTGTTAGTAAATCAGAGTTGTATTTGAAGACAAACTGTCTGGTGTAAACGCCTAGTTAATTTCTATAAATTTAAGAAAAATATGTATGTTTTGAATTCGATATAAATACAATGGGCTAAAAATACAACGCAAACATCTTTTTTTAAAAAATGGCGAAAAATGCATATATTCGATGTGTTTGGTTTGCTTTAAAAATTAATGAAACAGTTTCATTACCCACCATACCATTGCTATCGAAAACGATATCGTTTTCGAATGTTTCTCGAGAGTTTTGCGGATATTTAGTTCGAGAACGACACACGAGAATGAATTAAAAACGATTCACTCCTCGCTCAATTTGTGGTAGGAAATCCTTCGATATCGAATATAGTGACGAAAAACATTTTTGGTGGAGTTTCTTTGATGTTTCTGTTATGTGCCTTTTTCGTATTTGCGATTTGATGTGTAACTGTTGATAAACATTGTTGTCTTGTATTTTGTAACATAGCCATATGTTGTGTTTATCAACACTTAATGTTTATATTATACGTAGCGTTTATATCAAAATTATTTGAAACAAGTAAGAAAAGTCTATAGTCGGACGGAGCCGACCATGGGATACCCTATACCACTATCCCTCGAAAATCGCTCTCCACGGAACTTCTTTTCAATGATTGTGAAAATTTAATTTTCAAATATCAGAGATGTAATGTATAATACTTATGACCAACACCAACAAGTTATCTAGCATGGCAGGAAAGGAAAATTTAGTTCATACAAACTAAAATGTAATGAAACCCAATTATGTAGTACTACTACTTCCGTTGTTTAACCGCTACGTTATTGAAATTTTTACCAATTTCCCACAAAAGTTTGAGTCCATTTAACCCGCTAAATATTACCTGATCTTCACGTTGGTTTGTACGCTGCTTCTTCATCATAAACACAAACTTTGTTTAAAAATTTGCGGGTTATTATTTTGACCCGAACCCAACCTCCTTAAAAAATTCGTTACAATCGGTACATAATTGCTGCCTTAAGCTTGTTTACAATTTTTAATGGAGGGACACACATCGCTAAATCGCTTTATCTCGTCGAGATATGAATTTTGGCATACCAAATAAGGGGTCTAGGACGAATATTTCGTGGTGTTACAAAAACTTTTGGAGAGACAATATGTAGCATGGGATAAAAATGTGGTTCTCTACACAGAACCCATTATATATTAGGCAGTAGGCCCGTTATCTAGCAAACACTTTATTGCAATTTACATCAGAGGAAAGGTCAGTAGTTTTTTCCCATATGTAGGCTACTTTGCGAAATATATATGTCCTCAAGGAATTAAAATATCGACCAAAAATAAAATTTTTATATTTTTCATACAAAAGTAATGATCCATTTCACCCGCTAAAGAATATCAGATCATCATTGAAAATTGTAGGCATCGTTTTCGACCTATACTCTCACCCGGTGCAAAATTTCGTGACTATTGATGTATAATTGCGACTTCTAGCGAGTTTATTTTACACTACAAGCAAATAACGGAATATATTGGGCTGTAACTCTGTTATCTGATCATGCACACCAACATAATTGGCATCAATTGAAAGGTCAAACGTTCCACTTTCAAGTATATCCCACTTGTTCGGAATGTCACTTCCAGGAATTAAGATATAAGCTGTATATTAAAAATTTTCACAATTTTCACACAAAAGTTTTGGTCCATTTAACCCTCTAAATATTATCCGATCGCCATCTCAAATTGCAAGCTTCTCCTTTGTGATATACTCTTACCTTATTTAAAATTACGCGTTGATCGGACTATTATTGAGACCTACAGAGCCGCTAGAAAATTGGATAAATATTATGTTTTTGGTCAATTTCACCCGCTAAATATTTCACGATCATCACCAATAAGAATAGGGATCTATTCTGATCTGAACCCGACCTCCATACAAAATTTCGTGACGATCGGTCCATAATTGCGGCCTGGAGCGTGTTTACAATTTATAATGGACAGACGGACGGACGGACGGACGGACACACATCTCAAAATCGCTTTATCTCGTCGAGATATGAAGATTGGTATACCACATTGGGGGTCTCCGACGAATATTTCGCGGTGTTACATGAATTTTTACCAAAACAAACTTATAATACCCTTTTCCACATTGTGGTATAGGGTATAAAAAGCAAATGTGAATTTTTACGAACTACATAAAATTATTTTCGAAAAAAAAATCCAAAGTAAAAAATGTTTCTCGAAAAAATTTTTCTTGTGAAGAACAAACATTTGCTAAATGTTCGAATATGATATCGTTTTCGAACTTTTGGCGAACAAGAGAAAACACAAGAAAAAACACTTGCCAAATGTTCGAAAATGATATCGATTCCGAACATTTGTGGTGAGCATTCGAATAATATCAGATACTGGTATGGGGGGTAAACAAATAAAAGAGTTTCATTAAATAAATGAAACATTTTTGAAATTCCCTTTTGCGTTTTGTATCCTTTGTAAATCTGTTAAGTTATAAAATTTGTCTTCTAATTATTTTTTCTTTATTAAACAAATAAAAATTTTTGACAATCATAAAAAGAACACATTTATATATTGGCTAAATACATATGTATAGAATCACATACATAAATATGTTATGCATGAATATTTGCCAAAACTAGCAGAAACGTCATCAACTGTACAAAAATTCGCTACTGCCGCCGATTGGCGTTGGTATACATAAATATTTATCCACATTAAAAAGAATGATCTTCTCAGTTCTTTGTTATTGTTTGTATTGTCGTTCATTGAATTCCATTTGTGGTTGTGTGTGAGTATTTAACAAGCAAAAAAACACGTGTTGGCAAAACAACCACCGCTTTCTTAGCTACATCAAACGATGCTTAACAACTTTGTTTTAGTTTGCGCTAAACCACAGTCAAGTGTGGATGAAAAAAAAGTATTTTACGTCTGGTGTTTTCAACTTTAAAAACTGTGATGTGTTTAACATGAAAAGAAAATGTAAATATTATTTTTAAGGTGTTCAGTTGTTCTTTTAAGTGAATTTCCATTTATATTTTTCTTGTAATGGAAGCATTCAATAGAAAATCTAAAGATGAGTGGAATGGCGCAGGAACTGTTACCATTGTCCAACGAAGCATCTCTCACTTAGAAAAAGAAAATTTTGTATTGTTGTATAGTTTTCTGTCCAACGGAGAAAGTTAAAGGTAAGTTAATGTTTAGAAAGAAAACCAGATAAATTACTAAAAATTGTATTATTGTTTTCAATTTTGCTTACAGATGACAACATTCAAAAGGATAATTAACTTCGCTGAAAGTGGTATGAAGTGTTTAATAATGTGAAATGAAAATTCAAATATTGGTTAAATTACACTGTGCGACACGAAAATTATTAACCATATTCGGACACCGCAGCTGAATAGAAGATCAAAAGTAAGAAGACACGTGTCCCGGCGTTTTTCCCTATCACTTCAACTTTCGCGGTTATGGGCCCCCAAAGACCTGAGGCCTTGATGTCAAAAAGGGATCATTTTGTCAGGCACATATCTTCTAAACCGCTAAAATTTTGGGTTTACTCGTAGAAGAAAAGTTGTAGATCTTGTCTGAAAGAATAATAATTTTGAACACATAAAATCCATTCAACCTCACCTTCAAGGTCAAAATCGTCAAGATCAAATTTCCCTTCTAATTTTTTTATCCTCTTTTGTCGGTCCCTGCTCCATAGATACTAAACCGTTCAAAATTCAAGAAAACAATCAACCCTAATAATGTAACAAAGATATCAGCAAACAACTTTCTTGAACATACGAAATGTCTATGGCCGGTTCTTAAATGTGAAAATATCCAAAACTTTTGAAAATATTCTGTTTTCTCCAATTCCGGTCCACAGATACCGAACCGCCCAAAATTAAGGATACAGTCAACTACAAAAATGTACCTCAGATTTCAATAAACAACTTTCTAGAACATAAAAAGATTCTAGGAACGGTTCTTCAAGCTGAAATTCACAAAAAATTAAATTAGTTTTAACGTTTCCCCCAGCTCAGGTCTGGAAATAACATATTGTTCAAAACTCAAGGAAATTTGAATGGTTTGTTATTTACGGACCTGAACAGGAAAGAATGATCTTAAATAATCGAATTTTGAGCTTGGAGAACCGTTCCAAGAATCTTTTTATGTTCTAGTTGTTTATTGAAATCTTAGGTACATTTTTGTAGTTGACTGTATCCTTAATTTTTGGGTGGTTCGGCATCTGTGAACAGGAATTGGAGAAAAAAGTATAAAAATCGAATATTTTCAAAAGTTTTTGGCTACTTTCCCATTTAAGAACCGGCCATAGATATTTCGTATGTTCAAGAAAGTTGTTTGCTGATATCTTTGCTACGTTATTATGGTTGATTGTTTTATTGAATTTTAAACGGTTTAGTATCTATGGAGCAGGGACCGACAAAAGAGGATAAAAATCGCATTTGATTTCCTATTTTGACCATTAAGAACCGTTTCTACAGAGTTCGTATGTTCTAGGAAGTTATTAACTAACATCTAAGTTACATTTTTCTAGTTGGTTGTTTGCCTCAATTTTGATCGGTTTGATGTCTGTAGACTAAAATCCGAGAAAAAATTAGAATATAAATTTGACCTTGAAGGTGAGGTTGAATGGATTTCATGTGTTTACAATTATTATTCCTTAAGACGAGAGCTACAACTTTGCTTCTACGAGTAAATTTAAATTCTTAGCGGTTTCGAAGGTATGTGCCTGACAAAATGATCCCTTTTAACATCAAGGCCTCAGGTCTTTTGGGGCCCATAACCGCGAAAGTTGAAGTGATAGGGAAAAACGCCGGCACACGTATCTTCTTATTTTTGGTCTTCTATCACGTTGCGGTGTCAGAATATGATTAATAAACCATAACTCAAAAATTTACACACAGCGTTTTTTTTAGTTTTTATGTGTTCTTTTATTTACTTTTTTTAATTTTCATTTATGTTTGCAATGGATATAAAAAATAGAAAATCCAATGATCTGTGGAATTACGGAGACTGTCCGTGGCCAATGAAGCACTTAAGAAAGAATGCTGTATCCTAACATCGTGGACGTGCACAGGGGATGACTCAGCGGCAAAAGTTGGAGGTAAGTTATTGTTTAGAAAACCAGTCAAATTGGTAACCATTTTGTTATTGTTTCAATTTTACTTACAGATGACAACGCCCAATACTATCATTAATGTGCTTAATACCTGAGGTATTAAATATGACTTGTTGTATTAATGGTCAAAACTAATTACAATAAAATGAAATAAACATATTTAACATTGACTTCATTTTTGTTCATTACGTGAGTATAAAATGACTTCATAACATGAATGAAATCCTACGTTGTATCAATAAAATATCTATATATATCTGGAGAGAATAGTACGATGTGCAAACTTTGGATCAAATCAATTGCTCCCTTCGAGAGGTATCGTTCACACCATTTTACAGGAAAATTTTGAACTATTGTGGGGGAGGTACCGGAAGCAGTGGGGCGATATGGCCCATCTTCGAACTTGAACTAAATTTAGACAAAATATTACCATACCCAAAATTTGGTTCGAATCGGTTGATCCCTTCATGAGTTATCGTGCGCACCAGCCAGCCATACAATTTTCTGAAACGAATTTCGTCGAAAAATATTTGGGGTCTAAACACGTTACTTTGATGAGGCACATTTTTGGTCGTATCAAAGTGTATATACAGTGGCTCCAAGCGAAAGTCGTACACCTAATGAAATTTTTTTAATTGACTTATATCTCCGGCACAAAAAGGGATATGAAGAAAGTATATACGCAGCCTTTTAGTGCATTTAGTCTACAATTTAGAAACACGATATAATAAAATAATCAACCCGTTTACATTGTTGAAAAATTAAATTAGCTAAAATACTAAAAATTATAGCACCAAGCGAAAGTCGTACAGTAATTATAAAGACAAAGTATTTGTTAATATAATTAATTCTAGTAAATGTTCCTGTTTTTTGTTAAATCTTACGATCGATTTAGTGTAACATCAGTGCTTCTTAACAATTGAGAGGGTCAATTCTGGAAACTTGTATCAGGTTAAATGGGGGAGTTCACTTGTAACTGTCATGATAGACAGACGTACTGCGGAGAAAAAAATATTCTTGCTTTACCAACAATTTATTTTGTTCACGCGTATAACATTCGCGTATTTCATTAAATTAAATTGTAAACGCAAAAAAGAGATAATAGACTCTAAAAAACTAATAATAGAAATGAGTGAGCCTAAGGCTCAAAACTCAAATTTCGACAGTGACAATAATAAATTAAAAAATTCTTCAAAAGAAAATGTTCAACAAGTAGCAATAAAACGAAGATCTGAGAACTTCGAAAATACAATGGCAAAACAACAAAAAAGTAATAATTATTATGCTCTATTAGACACTCTCGATGAGAATGATTGCAATCGTGAGTGCTTAGAGAATTTCGTAAAACATGTTCATAAAGAACATGAAAAACCAACAACATCAAAAAACTCAATTAACAACGGGACAGATAAAAATGTAAATAACTCAACTGAAACTGAGAGTAAAAATTATAATCAGAATAAAACAAATGAAAACAAAAATAAAAAAATACCGCCCATCAACATATTTGATGTTAGTTCTAATGAACTTGTCAAATTTATTGAAGATGGTCTCAAAATAAATGACTTTAAAATAAAACAAAATAATAAGATTAAAAAACAATCACTTATTTTGAAATCAATCGATGATTACAACAAAGTTGTAACATATTTAGAAAAAACTGAAACAAAATTCTTCACGTTTACTCCTAAATATATTAAAACAAAAACGTTTTTGTTAAAAAATCTAAGCGCTGACACAAAAACTGATGTAATTTTCAAAGAATTATGTGCATTTCAAAATGATCATTTGAAAATAATAAAAGTTAGTCAATTTAAAACACCTAAGTCAATAAATGAAGGTCGTGATTTACCTATTTTCCTTGTACAAATAAGCGGGGAAAGTAAAGTTAGCGAACTAAAAAAGATTAATGAACTAATGCATTTGGACATCCGTTGGGAAGCTTTAAGGAAACCTGAAATAACGCAATGTAGAAGGTGTCAAAGTTTTTTTCATAGCGCATCGAACTGTCACTTACCCAGAAGATGCGTAAAATGTAATGAAGATCATGACATAGGCAAATGTAAATTGAACAATGTTCCAAAAGAAGAACGTGATAAACTCTACTGTGTCCTTTGTGAAAAATATGGTCATCCCGCATCCTTTAAAGGATGTGAAAAATATAAAGAAGTTCAGGAAAAACTTCGAAAGAAAAAAGAACATTTAGCTCAAAACAGAATGCGTAATCCATATGCGAACATTAACTCGAATGTGAGCTATGCCAACATCACCAGAGATAATGTGAATAATGGGAACAATCCCAACATCATCAAAGATAATATGCCATCATCATCATCACCAAATAATGGAAACGATCAGATGCAGTCAATCCTTAAGGAATTGAATAATTCGATAGTTAACCTATCAAATCAAATGATAAATCTACATAAACAATTACAAATACAAACGTCTAGAATAGATACTATTTTCTCTTTGTTAGAAATATAAATAATGGATCAAAATGTAACGAATAATCTCAAAATAATTGAAATTAATGTAAATTCTATTATTAGAAATAATAGACGAGATGATTTATGCAATTTTTTAGATAAATATAACCCGGATTTGGCATTACTAAATGAAACAAAATTAAATTCAAGACACAAAATCAGTTTTAAAAACTATTTTGCAATTAGAAGAGATAGGCCCAACTCCTTGAGAGGCGGTGGAACGGCAATACTCGTAAGAAAACATATCAAATACTCAAATTACTCAAATAAGACAATTAAATTGTTCAAACATTTAGAAGTATGCATAATTAAAATACCTTTAATAACAAATAAAAATTTTTTTGTTATATCAGCGTACTATCCTTCTGGGAATAATGATAATTTTCTTCAGACTGAACTCAATTTGCTCTTTAAGTCATTAAATTTACAAAATCCTAATAATTACTACTTACTCGCAGGAGATTTAAATTGCAAACACTCGAATTGGGGTAATATCCATGGCAACACCAAAGGAAATATATTAAAAGACTGGATGGAAGCAAATGAAATTGAATTTCGTTGTAATTTATATTTTTCAGTTTATCCCTCATATCCACGAAGTGAAGCATTCTTAGACCTTTGCATGGCAGATTCACGTCTTCTCATAAAAAGAGAAAACGATTCATTAAATTGCCTCAAAAATTTAGACTACGATAGTGACCATAGCGCTATACAGATTATAATTCTTAATGAACGAACGGACCACCCCTTGACGTTCTTCAACGAAACACCAGATGTTTTGTTTAATTTCAAAATGACTGATTGGAAAAAGCTTTGAAAATGTATAACAGACGAAATAAATGCTAATGACTTAATTCCAAACGATAGAAATTTGACCAATTCTGAAATAGATTTTTATTTATTAAAACTAAATAAATATATAACTAATTCCATAGAAAAATCAGTCCCCAAATACACAAACAAGAATTCAACAAATAAATATCTTAATTCAACCATTAAATCACTACAAAAAGAGAAAAGCAGACTTCTTACAATAATAAAAAAGAACAACAGATTCGAAATTGTACTACCTATAACGGAACTTAATATGGTTAAAACTCAACTTAAATTAGTAAAAAAATTAATCAATGACAATTTTATAATATCTGTCAATACTAGCATAAGACAAAAATTGCAAAAGATGGATAACAAAGACCCAACAAGCATGTTTAGAGAAGTCAAAAAACAGTTTAAAAAGGTAGTTCCGCTAGATATTCCATTTTTAGAAATACCATTCGAGAATGAAAATCTGCTCAGATATGCAGGGATAAATGTTCAAGAGCTAGAGAAAGTTGACAATGAAAACAAGTACATTGTTGAAGATGAAGTACAAATTCTAGATACAATAGGGTCATTCTTAGAATCTGTTTATTCATATAAAGAGATCGATAACAATAACCCAAATCATCTCAATGTTGAAAATTGTTTTTCAAGTTTTATAAGTAGGAAAACCTATTATGAACACAATAACACTGTTGTTACGTACTTTAATGCAAATAATAAAGCAAACGAGGTAATTGATAACACATCCGATGGTCTATTCGTTGATATAAACTCATTGACATATATATTTAAAAATCTTAAAGGGAAATTGTCTTCAGGATTAGACGGAATTCCTAATATAATTTTAAAAAATATCCCAGAAAGGATGATTTCTGATTATTGCATTATTTTTAATAATATTTTAAATAATGCATATTTCCCTGTAGCATGGAAGACAGCTAAGGTAGTTATCCTGCCTAAAAAGGACAAAAATATAAAAAATCCAAAAAATTTACGTGCCATAAGTATGTTACCTAACATTAGCAAAGTTTTTGAAGTTTTGGTAAATAACTTTCTAATTAAATTTTCTGAAAAAGAAGGACTGTTAAGCAATAAACAATTTGGATTTAAATTTAAACATTCAACTATTCATGCAATAAATGTACTTGTTTCAAATATTAATTGGAATCTCAACAAATCATTTTGTACTGGTGCTTGTCTAATTGATTTCGAAAAAGCATTTGATAATGTCTGGATCCCGGGTTTAATATATAAACTACAACAATATAAAATTCCTATACATATAATTGTACTTATTCACAATATGATCAACAACAAATCTTTTATAGTATGCAATAAAAAATTAAAAAGTAAAAGAAAATATATAGTTGTAAATGGGTTACAGCAAGGTACTGTGAATTCACCAATTTTATTTAACATTTTTATATTTGATTTGCTATCAAAAATAGAAAACATTATTAGTTTTGCAGATGATATCATTGTTTATCACTCTGACGATAAAATTGATAAAATCAATACAAATATCCAAAACTACTTTAACGTCGTAGAAAAATATGCTAATGACTGGCAAATGGTGATTAATATCAATAAATGTGAAACAATACTTTTTCGCCCACCTGTTGGGAAATGCAATAATAATATTCGAAAAAATTGGAAAGATTTTGGTATAAAATCTTCGAGAAATGAGAAGATACCTAATAAACAGATGGTAAAATATCTAGGGGTTCATTTGGACAAATTTCTTTATTTCCATGATCATATAAATGAACAAATAAAGAAAGCAAGAAATGCATTTTTTATGTATAAACGTCTATTTTTTCACAATATGTTAAACAAAACGTTAAAGTAATTTTGTATAAAAGTCTAATTAGACCAATTTTAATATACGGATGCCCAATATGGTATAACATATCACCTTCCTATATGGAAAAACTTAGAGTTTTCGAAAGAAAATGTCTTAGAGCATGTACTTCCTTGTACCGAAGTCAAAATACTGATTATTTAAAATATATATCGAACAAAAAATTATATGATACAGCCAAAATCGGTAGAATAGACAATTACATAATTCATATAATTAGAAATCATATACTTAAATCATTTGAATGCGAAGAAAACAATTTAATTTTGGCTCCGTACTATGCAAGTGAAATGTATATAAAAAACACTTTAGAAAACGGGTTTGTACCACCAGAAGCATTTCTGTATTTAGATAAAAACGGATTTATCCAAAATGAAAGTGGCATCCCTATATTATACCACATATACAGAAGGTGCAACATTAAAGCGATATCCTGCAATCAGTTGACAGTTGATAACACAAGATTTGATACAAGTATATATATTGGAGATAAGAATATGATTCCTAATATAAACCTTAATAAATATTGGTGGCTCACTGAATAACTTGTATGTATACCATACACCTTTCATTTTAAAATTAGACAACTTCTTTTACTTTTGCTTATTAAAAAATCTTTAGGTTTTTCATTGTTTTTCCTAGAGAAGTGTTATAATTATGTACACTATTAGTATAGTAAAATATATTTTCATAAAAAAAAATAAGTAATAATAACAAATGTTTTTGAGAAACCAATATTGGTCTGTAAACTTAAGTATAATAATAAGACTGTTTGTTTATTTTTAATGTTATATAATACAAATAATTCAATAAAATAAACATAAAAAAAAAAAATCAGGTTAAATGGGAAAGAAGCGTAAAAATGAAATAAAAATTATTTTTATGAAACAACAAGAGAAATTGATTTATTCAACATTACAAAAACAATTTTTCTAGATTCAGCAGATATCGAAAATTAAAACTGTAAAGCTATTCAATACTTTGATGTCTACTAATAAGAAAAAAAAACACATATGAAATATTTAAAATAACTCAAACATTAAATAAATAATATTTTCTTTTGGATAGTTTAATACACGAAGTGCAAAATGAGTTGATTTTTAGTTTCCCGACACACTAATCGATTGAGAAAAATATTTGGAAGCTTATTTTTCCAATGTACTGTCAAATTTTTACAACCTAAATACCTTGTCAATTGGTGATAAAAAAGGCGTAAAAAAGCTGTACATAAATTTATCCAAGAGCGATGTTTAGAATATCAAAACAATAGCGATGAATGCATAAATTTTCTTAAAATAGTGTCATTTTCATAGATGCAACAAGTTCTGTGCGAAACCTGACATTACATTGCGAAAAATCCCACAAATTGCTTCATGTCTAATACACGAATAATAGAAAATAACGCATCAGTGTATCTGTGAGTGCGTGGGGCTTATCTTTCAGATTTGAATCTTTGTTTTATAATTTTTTTGAAGTCATTGCGAATAGAACTATGAGATTTTATAATTAAAATGAGTTCTCACTAGCTGGTGAATAATGTATTGGTCAAGGTAAGCGTTGTTCTTTCTGCCAAAACTCTGACTTCAAGCATAAAAGCTTATTATTTGGGACCACTGGTATTAAATAATTGTTTCAATAACATGAGTTGGCTGGACTGTAGTCCAAGCTTGAATAATAAATTGTCTATAGTAGTTCTATAAATGGAAAATGTCTCCAGACGACTTATACTTCCAGACATCCTTATAGGAGAGATTTTCAAAACATACGGCGACATAATTTACACTTCAGCTGTTCAAAACTGGTCCAAAATATTCTAAATCGATTGCAGAATTCAACTGAAACCAGAAATATGCGAAAGGATTATTTATATTAATAAATATTTTGTCTTTATAATTGCTGTACGACTTTCGCTTGGTGCTAAAATTCTTAGTATTATAGATATTTTAATTTTATAGCAATGTAAACGGGTTGATTATTTTATTGTATCGTGTTTCTAAATTGTCGACTAAATGCACTATAAAGCTGCGTAAATACTTTCTTCATATTCCTTTTTGTATCGGAGATATAAGCCAATTAAAAAATGTTCATTAGGTGTACGACTTTCGCTTGGAGCCACTGTATATATACCCTTTTTAGTCATCGCATATTTTATTATGATCGTTTTTTTTGTATGTACATATGTCAGCAACATGTCTTGCCAGTATTAACTGGACGGATATTATTTATTGACTTTGCGAAGGAAGTTGCTGACAGTGAGAAACTTTTAACTAACAAACACAATATAAATCAAAGACACGCAGGGAAAGAAAGTCTGTTATACAAATAAACGTGCATAGATATACATACGTATGTATAAATGTGGTTTTATTAAAAAAGTGTGTATGTATGTATAATCAAATATTGCCGTAATCGTCCAATTGGCAGATCCATTGGAATTTTTATTTACTTATTATATTTTTTGTTGGTTTTGTATTTAAGTTTAGCGCAATGACAATAACAAAATACTTTTGTATGATGTATAGGGTAAACTGAAAAGTTTTTGAAGTTAACAAAAAAAAAAAATAATAATACAAAAAACAACTAACAGCAACTAGTTCAGTGGTTCTCCCCAACAATATATTGTTGTTTTCCAGAATGATGGACTATTGTGGGTATCAAATTTATATACAACTAGCAGACCCCGGTCCGCGTTGCTGGCCCGTCGAAATGAGTTTTAATGACAATTTTTTATCGTCTTTATGCTTGACAATTCAAAAATAGGTATTTTCTACTTCACTTCTTCGGTCCATTGTCAAACCGAGAAGGACTTTAAATCTATCAACAAATTTTGTCTGTAACCTTTTCCGGACTTTGTCGGATTTTTCGCCAATTTATGCCTTTTAGGATTTCTATCGTCCATGTCCCTGTCTTTATCCTAAAGCGATCTAATTTTAAAAGTTAAAAAAATGGGTTAATCGTATTCTCCCGCTTATTGAGACTTATATGTTTTAGCTTTTCATGGCTGATGGACCGTTGAACCTCACCATTTAAGTACATTTGTAAATATACAGTTTTTCTTGATCGGGGGCGCAACCACCGTTGTCTCGAAAACTAATTTTCATCCTAATGCACTCATAAGTTTAGCAAATATAGCGGTTATAAAATAATAGGCCCCGAAATTCGTCTACAAATATATAGCATTTTGGACCACGGGACATTCCCGAACATTTTCTGAAAATTAGGTTCAGTAGTTTTGGAAAAATAATGTTTTGAAAAGAGTGGGCGTGGTCATCAGTTTTCAAGATATAACATATTAAAAAAAGTGGGCCTGGTCCGGTATTTTGGCTCCATATATGTATGTACCTAGGGTTCACACAACTTCATTGCCTTAAAATGTATGCTGAAACCGATATGATCATAAGTTTGGCTTATACATATAGCGTTTAGCAGAAAGGCATGAGGAATGTACCCCACCTCTTCCGAAATTCATAAAATATACATAACAACAGCAAACATTGAGCTTTTGCTGCAAATTGTATGGGAATCCCTTCAGTAGTATTGGAGTTATGACATATTAAAAAAAACAGGCGTGGTCGGGCCTATAGTCCCCAAAGAAGTACCTAGATTGTAGATTAATCCGTAGATTTTTATTGCGATACATACATAATTTTTGCAAATATAACTTTTTTTAAAAATATCGCATAGGGGAGGTACCCCGCCCCCTCTAGAATTCGGGGGCGTGGTAAACTTTTCTTTCCAAAAAACCTAAGTTGGGTTATGAGAGCATTTGATTTTTATTCATAAAGGTAAGGCGTTTTTTTAAATATGCTCCCTTCAAAATTCAAGAAAATATGCCTGTACATTCCCTGACATTTTCAGGGAAATCGGTTCAGTAGTTTTGTAGATGTAACATATTTTAAAAAGTGGGTATGGTCAAGTCTTTGGTTCCTAAAAAAAGTAGGTAAGGTCGGAGACACAACCACAATTGTCTCGCAAATTAACTTTCAAATAGATACATTCGTAATTATTTTAAATATAACATTTTTAAAAAAGTTCCCCGCCCTTTCCGAAATTCAACTGAATTTGTAGCCTATTTTAAGCGGGACCATCCCTGGCAATTTCAGGAAAATCGGTTCAGTAGTTTTTGTAGAAATGATAAAAATTAAAAAAGTGGGTGTAAAAGTGGCATGGTCAAATTTTCTTTGCATAAAAACCCAAGTCGAAAATCGGTCCAGTCGTTCTCAACTGATGCCATTATCAACGAACGATATTTGATTTTTATTTATAAAGATTTAATAATTTAGACAAATCGCGATTTTCTTGAAAATCCCTTCAGTAGTTTTGTAGATATAACCTAATTAGAAAGTGAGCGTGGTCGGATCTTAAGTCCCAAAATAAGTACGTAAGGTTGGAGACACAATCGCCATTGACTCGCAAATAAAATAAATTTTTACAAAAATAGGGCATAGGGGAGGTACCCGCCCTATCCAAAAATCAAAAAATATGTACCTAATTATTATCGGGGACCAATCCTGTACATTCGCTGAAAGTTTCAGGAAAATCGATTCAGTGGTTTCGTAGATATAACATATTTAAAAAAGTGGGCGTTGTCTAGTCTTAATGCCCCAAATAAGCACGTAAGGTCGGAGACACAATCGTCATTGACTCGAAAATTAATTTTGAAAGCGATACATTTGTAATTGTTGCAAATATTGCATTTTTACAAAAATAGGGCATAGGGGAGGTACCCCGCCCGATCCGAAATTTAACCAAATATGTAGCCTATTTCAACCGGGGGCCATTACTCTACCTTCCCTGAAAATTTCAGGAAAATCTATTGAGTAGTTTCGTAGATAAAACATATTTTTAAAAGTGGGCGGGAAAGTGGGCGTGTCCAATTTTTCTTTGCATAAAAACCTAAACTGGTCTATGACTAACATTTCCACAAAAATTTATCCAAATCGCTCCAGCCATTTTCAACTGATTCAATTACCAACAAACGACAATTGAGTTTTATATATAAAGATAACATTTTTAAAAAAGTAGGGTATAGGGGAAGTAGCCCGCCCCTTCCGAAATTCAACTGAATTTGTAGCCTATTTTAAGCGGGGGCCATCCTTGTACATTCCCTGGCAATTTCAGGAAAATCGGTTCTGTAGTTTTTGTAGAAATGATAAAAATTGAAAATTGAAAAAAGTGGGCGTACATTTTCTTTGCATAAAAAAATATAAAAATCGGTCCAGCCGTTCTCAACTGATGCCATGACCAACGAACGACATTTGATTTTTATTTTTAAATACTTAAAAGTTTAGACAAATCGCGATTTCTTTGAAAATCCCTTCAGTAGTTTTGTAGATATAACCTAATTAGAAAGTGAGCGTGGTCGGATCTTGAGTCCCAAAATAAGTACGTAAGGTTGGAGACACAATCGCCATTGACTCGCAAATAAATTCCGAAACCGATACATTCGTATTTGTTGCAAATATTGCATTTTTACAAAAATAGGGGATAGGGGAAGTACCCGCCCGATCCGAAAGTCAAAAAATATGTAGCCTATTTTTTATCGGGGACCAACCCTGTATATTCGCTGAAAGTTTCAGGAAAATCGATTCAGTAGTTTCGTAGATATAACATATTTAGAAAAGTCGGCGTTGTCCAGTCTTAATGTCCCAAATAAGCACGTAAGGTCGGAGACACAATCGCCATTGACTCGGAAATTAATTTTCAAAGCGATACATTTGTAATTGTTGCAAATATTGCATTTTTACAAAAATAGGGCATAGGGGAGGTACCCCGCCCGATCCGAAATTCAACCAAATGTGTAGCCTATTTCAACACGGGGCCATCACTCTACGTTCCCTGAAAATTTCAGGAAAATCTGTTGAGTAGTTTCGTAGATATAACATATTTATAAAAGTGGGCGGAAAAGTGGGCGTGGCCAATTTTTCTTTGCATAAAAACCTAAACTGGACTATGACTAACATTTCCACAAAAAATTATCCAAATCGCTCCAGCCGTTTTCAACTGATTCAATTACCAACAAACGACAATTGAGTTTTATATATAAAGATAAGAAACAAAATTTTAATTTCAAAATAAAATTTTATTTACCGCAATAAACACTCAAAAAAGAAATTTATCGGGGTATATATGCTTTGGGCAAATACCGGGTCTAATACCATCTTCCATAATAGTGATTCTTTTTATACCCTCAGGAGGCTAAGGAGGGTATATGGTAAATTTCATATTTCTTTTGCAATTCCATTGGAAGAAATGTTACAAAAATTTTTGCGAGCACATCCGCAATTTTTGGAACATAGATTAAGAAAAAAATCATGGTTTTAAATCTGTTCGCGTTCACAAAATTGGATGCTGCGTTCCAAAGTTATGGGCGGTTTTATTCCCTTATATCCGTAGATGCCTAAATATTTACTAAATGTATTTCTATTTTCGCGGAAAATCAAGAAATACTGAAAAAATCTTGGAGTAAATTTAATTTATTCTAATTTATAGGCCGTTTACATATAACCGGGTTAACCCAGTGGGTCTGGGTTTCAAATGTCATTTCCATTGTGTATACTTCAAATAAATCCTCATAAAGAAGGTTAACCCTGCAAAAAACTATAATCTAAACGCCGTATTAGAGTCCAAATAAAACTCGAAAAAAATAAATTAAAAATACGTACATATTCTTGACAACGTGGAAAAATATGAGACCAAAATTTTAACGATAGGATTTAAAACTGACATATTACAGCAACAACAAAAGACGAAAACTTATTGTTGGAATATTATTTCAAAAATATATTTTTTTGTTTAATACGAAAAATAAAAAAAACATTTTTGGGAGTTATTCTACTATTTCGCTAAATTTCGGTGCAAGGACTGACGGACTTCATTGAAACTTCTTCAGGAAAAATGCGATGACAAACCCGAAAGTGTATTTGATTACTTTGATAAACAATAGGATTATGAAATAGAAAGTAATATTTAAATTACAACCAAAGAAAAAACATAAAAGTTACAAAACGTATAATTCGCGAATTCGTTAAAATCAGTTAAGGCGCATGCGCTTTTCAGATACAGCGAGTGCATCTCTATCAATATGTAGCGATTTTTCCACTTTTCATCCAGCGGCCAAAGTGTGCCGTCAGCTGCATCTTACTGTTCAAAAAACCTTTATGTGGGTAAAAATTGCGCGATGTACATACGATTATAAGGCGCATCCGATTTCAGTGACCGCCTATAAAAAATACGTCATTATAACAAATTTTAAGCAAATTCGTCAAGAACCGCGGATGTGCTACCAAATTCTATTTTATACGAAATACGAATATTACTCCAGAATCTCGGTAATTTATGCCACACGGTTTTGGAAAATAATATAATCGCGTATAAAGGATTCCATTTATGTAAAAATAACTAAAGAAAATCGCGGTTCAATGCGCGGAATCATCAAAATATAATTTTGCAGAATTTCCTACTTTCAAGGTATCTATATCCGCCGTTTTAGTGGATGGATTTGAAAGCGGAAGGGTTCATTAGATTCAGCGCGTAAAAAAACTAAAATCACGTGGGGTTCAAGGGTACCTGAGTCACAGTTGTAAATTTTGAAGCCAAAAAATAGGTTTTTTAAGAAAATTTACGCACCAAAATTTCGCCTTTGGACTCCTATTACTAGGGAGCTTTTTGAAGCACACTCATGAGGTATACATCAAACGACGTGGAATCACGAGTTCTACAATCCAATAGATAGTTTGGGTAATTCTCTGGTTGCGCCCTCCAATTATAAGGAAAATTAAAAAACCCAGATTTCAAAACTTCAAAATGTCAGCATCGATTTTAGGGGGATGCAGTGTATATATCGAAAAGTCATACATTAGAACCATGTTGCCCAAGGGGTATTCTTCAATTCCCGCTTTGAGCTCAGGTCTGAATTTTCCGTGGTTTGACCAGAAATCAAGAAAGAACACAAAAAAACTTGTAAACTTCAACATATTTTTACCCATTTTTTAATATTACCACCAACACAGCTTCCACATAAATTATTTGTTATGGTTCATTTTATGCGACCCCGGCTAAAACACTTCAATTAAGATAAATATATTCATATTGTATAAAATATATTGACAGTTCGCGACTTATTAAATGGTGAACCTCAACTTCAACTATTGTAAAACATTTTTGAATATTACCATATACACTTTGATACGATGAAAATGTGCCTCATCGAAATAATGGTTTTAGACCCCAAGTATGTTTGGACGAAATGTGTTTCAGACAATTTGGAGTCGATCTAGCCATGTCCGTCCGTCTGTCTGTCTGTCTGTCCTGCTGGCTGGAGCGGACGATAACTCTCGAACGGATGAACCGATTCGGTTCAAATTTTGGCTTTCGTAATATTTTGCCCAAACTTAGTTTAAGTTCGAAGATGAGCTACATCGGTCCACCCTTTCCGGTACCTCCCCCACAAAAGTTCGAAAATGTTCGGAAAGTTTGTGCGCACGATAACTCTTGAAGGGAGTGACCGATTTGGTCCATACTTTGTATAGTCTAAACTTTCTACCAGAGTAATATGAGGTTCCAATATGGTCTCAATAGGTCCACTCCTTCGGGTACCTCCCACACAAAATTTCGGAAAAATTCAGTTTAGGGCCATCTCTCGAATCGCATTGATTTTTGTTTAAGCAACTTGTATTCACTGCCCTCCATACGACGGTACAAGTTTCATCAGGGGCAAGTCCATACTTCCTGAGAAAATAGCATGAAAGTTGCAAAAAAAAAACCCTATGACATCGTGTAAGGTGGTTGGAGCGCACGATAACTCTCGAACGGATCTGCCGATTCGGTCCAAAATATGGTCTTAGTAATATTTTGTCCAAACATAATTTAAGTTTGAAGATAAGCCATATCGGTAGACTCCTTCAGGTACCTCCCCCACTAAAGTTCAAAAATGTTCGGAAAAATTGTTCGTACGGTAACTCTTGGAGGGAGTGGCCGAATTGGTCTATACTTTACACATCCTAATATATCTACCAGATATAGATCAGGTTCAAATATGGACTATATTTGTCCACTCTATCCGGTACCTCGCACACAAAATTTCGGATAAGATCACTTTAAGACCTGATATCGAATCACTTTAATTTTTGTTGAAGCAACTTACATTCGCTGCCTCATTTACGATGTTAAAAGTTTTTTTTAGGGGAAAGTCCATACTTCTTGAGCAAACAGCCCGAAGAGTGTAAAAACCCCTGTGGCACCATATGTTACGGCAGGAGATCCACTTCCATAACGGTCAATGTCGATCCATTCCTTTTAGTATCTCCTCCGCAAAACTTTTGATCTTTAATCCTAATCAACATTTTTGTCTGTTCAAACGCCCAAAATTTTTAAAACCCCCTAAATACATACGTATTTTGGGAAAAATTTGTTTCAATATACACATGCTGAGGGTATATCTCTGTCGGCAAAGCCGACTGATACTTTTTTACTTGTTAAAATGTTAATCCCTTTTATAAGGTCCTAAAATAACAATTTTTTACTTTTTATTTAAGCTTATTGTACTAAGTAATTTAAGAGTTTAGTTTTCAACATTTTCGAAGCATCTGCTATTTCTATAAAAGTGCGAAATTTTAGGGAACCTTTATAATTTATTACTTATGGCTTATGTCTAAAGAGGGTATGTACTAGCCCATACATATACTTTAATTCAGCGAAATTATCGTAAACCTTTTACCATTTACCAGTTACCACAAATTAACTGGTGTACAATTAGCAATGCCTGTCCATTTGTCTGGCTGGTGTTAAGTTTGGCAGGGCCGAATTTGTTATAACTTTCACCATAAAATATTCTAAACTAAAGAGGGATAATAAGTTTCTTTTCCTGTAGATAAGTTTTTCGACAACGGGTACCCCAAATGCCTAAAATAGATCAGAAAATGTATCTAAAAATGTCTTCAATAGGGCTGTGCCGTTATATGGAAGCTATACATAGCTATACAAGCTATATATATACAAGCTATAACATTGCATGTCAAATAACAGAAAGTTCGGTCAACAAATGTAGCTAAATTTATCAAAACTCCTGAAATCTGGAGGTATTGTTATATGCGGACTATACCCAAAACATGGACCTATGTTGATAATTTTTCGTAGAGACGTCCCAAATGTCCAAATGTCCCCTCAAAAACTAAAAATGTAAGGTACCGTTACATGGGAGGCTATACCAAAACATGAACCTATGTACATTTCTTTACTATTTTGTGACCACATCTTCAGCGCAAGGACATCTACGGCGATCTCGTTAGATTGTGGACTCAGGCGATGTTTGCTTTTATTTTCGTTGTAGCCCACATTTAGCGGTATTTCGACATTAAACCACGTCATCACGCGGTGTTTCAAGGCCAAGCCGATGTCAAAGGCAATCATGAAGTCCGCACCAATTATCACTTCGACCACTACATACATCGGCCACTAGGAACTCGAAACTTTTGTTTCGTCACTCATGCCAAGCCTTTCTAAGACCTTTCTATACACCATCCGCCGTTAACAATTTAATTTAGCAATTTAAATCCAATTAGCGGCTTTACATTTCCTTTTACCAAATCCGGTCTAATTATGGACTTTGATGCACCAGTCTCTCAGGGTAGGCATTACACCATTAATGAAACCTTTAGCCGTTAACTTGTGATTTTCCTGCTGAACTATCGCTGGAGAGATTGTGGGGCCATCGTGTATTGTAACCACTTCGTGTCCGGCTAGACGAGCTCGATTTATTCTTAAATCTGATTCACTCACGTTGTATAACCTCGTTACTTCTGTTGTTGTTGTTGTAACTGCAATATCCCGAGCGTAATTGAGCCAAAACTACTCTGGTTTGTCGTGGCAACTGTGTCCGTGTGAATGCTGTTCAAACCTGCCTGATATGCCTGTTGATCTAGAGGTTCTCTCCTATATTGTTGAACCGTCGTCTCTGGAGCATGATATGCCTGGGTGTATCGGTGGCCAGCAGATGGTGATTGGGATGGCTCTCACGGTAACACCCGAGCAAGTACTGCAACGATAGCATATCACTATGTTGTCGTACTGGAAGAATCTTTGCCTCCTCATGTAGATGGTCCACTGTAGATTTGTAGAGGCACCCTGTTTCTGTTCTCAGGGCGCCGTTCTGACAAATTTCACATAAATTCGGGGACCAAACTGGCGCCGCACAGCTTACCACAGACCGAACTATCGCTTTATACGTGGTCAACAAGTTTTCTTTATCTGCACCCCAAGTACTGCCGGCTAGGGACTTGAGGACCTTGTTTCTACATTTCAGTTTATCGCAGATAGCTGTGACATGCGCGGACGACGTGAAAGTGGTGTCGAATGTGGTGAAAGTGGTGTCTGCTACCATCGACCCTGATATTCAATTCTCTTCTATACTGCGCCGTCCATGTGGTGAACAGAGTGGCCGTCGATTTAGTGGCGGATATCCGCATCTTCCTTGCGTGGAAAAGGGTGGTAAGATCGGTTAAATAGGAGTTCAGTCTCTCGCAGATGTCATCAGGGTAGGTACCTGACGCCAGGATTGTACAATCATCCGCATACGTTACGATCTCAATGCCGTCTGGAGGGGGGCGGAATACAGGAAAGGTAGAGGTTAAACAGTTTTCGGAGATATCACCCCTCCTTGGGGAACTCCCTGTTTCACTCTACGGGGCTTGGATTTCTTGTTCCTGAACTCCACATACTACTGGCGACCACACATATAGTTGATTATCCAACGTTTCAGACTTGGCCGGAGGGTTGTCTGCTCGATGTCCTCGAACAGCGTGGAGTGCTTTACAGTATCAAAGGCTTTTGATAAGTCAAGCGCCACCATCACTGTTCTATCACACGGCCGCTCCTGGTTGAGTCCTCGACAAATATGTGTAGAGATGGCGTGCAGCGCTGTTGCCGTGCTGTGCTGCTTACGGAATCCATGCTGATGATCGGCAACTTGATAGCTATTTCTAATGCTGGGGCCTCAAGGGTCTTCGCTAAAGGTGACAAAAGTGAAATCGGCCTTTACGATTCAACTTTGTTGGCATCCTTGCCTGGCTTCAGTAGCGGGACCACCCTGCCCATTTTCCAGACTTCGGGAACAATAAGGGTGGCTAGCGACACGTTGAGAACTTTAGCGAGGTACTCCACTCCCGGCTCATCCAGCTGTTTCAACATTACCATGGAAATCCCGTCAGGGCCCAACGCTTTGGATGATTTAGCGTTCCTAATGGCATTCGCAACAACATCCATTGTAAACTGTGGTGTTTCATCCTGGGTAGGAAGAGATCTAATGCGACGTAACACTCTTCTTTTCGCCCTGTCACTCTCGGGGTGCTCGACAAACAGTCGTTTGAAGTAACTTGCACACCTCTTCGGGTCAGTCAACGTAACATCGCCAAACGTGACTGAGGTCCTGTCATCCCTCCTTCCGGGGTTCGAGAGTGACTTAACCGTTGTCCACAATTTACTTATACCGGCTCCAATGTTGCAACTCTTCAGATGATTTAACCACTTGTTCCGCTTATGTTAGCCGACCAGCCTATTAACTTCCAGTGTTAGCTCCCTGACTCTGGGTCGTCATTGCTAATCCTGTCGCCTCTGCTGGGAAATTTGGTCTTACTTCGGCTATTCGACCAGCAGGTATATGGCGAGCGGCTGCAGCAGTGATGATGTCTCGGAACGTCCTTTCCGCTACCCGAACATCAGAAGGATTGGGCAATTCTCTGAAGCTGTGATTGGTGAACTCTCTGAAACTCGGCCAATCAGCTTTCCTATGATTGACGAATGTGCGACGTTCAGAGCTGATGAAATCGGGTGGTCTGCTGATGGAGACAATTATGGGGAGATGGTCTGATCCAAGGGAAATGACTGGTTGCCAGGTGACGTCATTTGTCAGACCAGGTGACACGATGGTTATGTCTGGCGAACTGTGACACGCTCCTTTAATTCTGGTAGGGGCGTCCCCATTGACCGAGCAAAACGTAGAGCTATCAATCTGCGCAGCCAGCGCTATACCTCTCTGTTCGTTTCCGAGGGCCGAATGCGACATCTCATAATGCGTATTAAAGTCCCCCAGGATCAGACGATTATGACCTTGCAAAAGTGGGATAATTTCAGGCTTATAATCTGAGATACAGCTATTTCTCGGCGGGATGTATACGTTCAGCAACTCTATCTCAGCAGTTCCATACCTGACTGCTACCCCCATACATTCCATGTACGGGTCATTAGAGACATGCTCAAGAGAGATAGGTCTGTGTTGAACAGACTAGTGCAAGAGGAAAGCTAATCCCCCACCTCCACATCTGGCGATACTTCCTTATTACGTTGTAACCATCACAACGTACTGAGCTGTGGTCGTTCAGCATGGTTTCCTGCACCGGCGCTACCTTGATCTTCTTCAGATTCATAAAGTCCTCTATTTCATCGATCTTACCTCGGAGCCCATTGCAATTAAATTGCAAAAAGGATGCATTTTCTGGGATTTGAACAACAACGGCTGGTGTTAAATGCTGCGCGTGCGGCTGCTGTTGGGGGGACTGCGGGGGAGTTTCGTAATCCGACGACGACTCACTGGGGACTGTGTTCACGCAGCATGCAGCAACATAGTCCCTGTCGCAGTCCCTCACGTGGACAAGTCCAGAGCAACCCCTTAGATGCACCCACTCCTGACATCTATTGCATATCATCGAAGGTTGGGTGTGGGTGAAGATGCGGATGTGACAAACCGAGCACAAATATATTGGTCCTGGGTTTTCCTCCGTCCCGCCACGGACCAAAAGAATCCGGTGCAGACATTCCAGGATATGCCGCTCCCAGCACAGAAAAACGAAACAAATACAAACACATGTACACTGAGGCAGCCGCTGGCCGAAACGCTGATGTTGTGTGGTCCCGGGTCAATCCGGTACAGAGAACCCGCTGTCGATGGCCTCGGTGATTGGTTTGCACTTTGCTGTATCGACTTTCTTCGGTTCACATCGTGTCTCATGCTTAGGATTTTTGTTCAACAATTAGTTATCGCTTTCTGAAGACGGAAATGATTAAATAATATATCCATCATCTTATAGAGGTAATACCCATAATTTAACGTCGATTTGTTAAATATTTTTCATTTCGGTCATTTCAATTATGTGATTTCTCTTAGAGTACCACAAGGTCTTTTTTTGAAGTCCAGCAGGTCCTTTCACAGAAGACATTAATGACACCTAATAGAAAACAAGGAGAGAAGACCAATGAGCCTTCTATGAGATGACCAGTAATCTTCTGGTAGATCTTCCCCAAGAATATGAGGAACATGAAACCAAAGTACATTATAAACAATCAATTGACCCAAAAATGTTTCCGATATGCATTTTGTAATCAACATAGAGATTAAAAGGGTTTTATTTAAGTTATCGTCCTTTAAAAATGATTTAAAAATTGTTTATTTATGAAATTTTTGATAAAAGTAGAACAAATTGTTGCCCGGAGTCGAGCGTTTTTTACGACCTCGGCTCCGACTCCAGCGAAATTTGCTAGACTCCAACTCCGACTCCGAAACCCTGGTTGTTATCAATCCAACGCTTAAACCCATTACATAGTTTATGTTAAAAGCAAATGTGAATTAATACGATCCTCAATTTGTTGTCAATGCTGACATTATTTTATTAATGGTAAAACGGAGCTATACGAACAGCTTCACAACTTTCTTGACAATTACAAGCATACTTTTAGTTTTATTTGCATTCACAAACAAACTAATTTTAGCCGCCTCTTTTGTATACAATATTCCACGCATGCTTCAAATATGCTGATTTATTGCCATGACTAATATGAAACAGTCCTAATTAGGTTTTCTATTGAAATAATGCTTATGAGAATTTCTTCTATACTGGACTTTGGCTTGTTCCAATAGTGATGGTGAGGGAAGAACATTAATGTGGACATTTGGTTTTTGTTATGTTATTCTAACTTAAGTGTCACACTTCAGTGCCAATGACATTAGAACTTAAGTAATAGAGCAAACATTTTCTTCAAATTTTTTCAAGTTTTATTCCTTTAGGTAGAACTCAAATGAACAACTTTTTTTCTTTCTGAATATTACTCTTTGGAAACTTTTAGGTTATTTTTTCTGTTTTTCTCTGCTTTGATATCTTAATCGAGTTGGATAAGTTTGTTATACGGATTCCCCCTCTTTCGATTTTGACGAAAGGCCAACTAAACAAAACATTGAATGGCACAGCAAAAAAAAAACAAATATCCAAATAAAGGCATTTTTGTATGTAACAGCAGAAACTCTTTAAAGTACTTTGCGAACCGACAACATTTTACCATTGGGAATATTTGAGCCAACGGCAAGCACTTGACTAAACTTTTGCCTTTCGGAACAACCAAATAGCTCCCAAAATGTAGGGAAACAAAACAACGAAAATAACAACGGCCACAACACCCATAAAAAGCTTAAACAAAACAAATCTCGAATAAAAATTTAATCAAAAACTTAAAGCATTTTGGTTATTTTACTTTTTTATTTAAATGGAACTTCAAAAAATGAATAAAACTTTTTCAATTACTTCTTGCAATTTTTATTTAGCTGTTTTGTTTTGTGTTTGTGTGTTTATTATTCGAGAGAGAATTTTTAGTTCCTTTGAAAACAAAACCACTTGCAATTGGGAGAAATTGTAAATGAAACTATAGGAATTTCAATAAAATCAAATAGCGACCAGTAAAATTCTAGATTTGTGGTTTGTGTTGTTTTGCGAATTTCGGTATTTATTATTTGTAATGGTCCGACTTTAGCTATTGACATTCTTTACATCATTAATTCCTTCCAAAAGGACAACGATGCTATGTTTACTGGTCTTTTGACATGTTATTCCGATTTAACAATATTTTTGTATTTATATTATACATTAATGTCTTTTCGGAAATGAAAAGAAATGAAAAATGAAAAATCTTTCTGTTGTAATCACGCTATCTTTTGAATGAGTCGATCTACACGGCTGAAATTTTGTGCACATGTGTTTATGGTCTTAAATTAGATACGGTTCGAAGATGGGCTATATCGGTCAATGATTTGCTATAGGTCTCATTACTGTTATATGGAAGCTATAGCAAATCCTCGAATTCAGATATCTTGACGTTTTCATCCACATTTTCCTAGTGAGCAAGAAACTTCTCCACCAAAAATTATCGACATAGGTCCACGGTTTCTTATAACCCGCCCGATTTCTGGTATCTTGAAGTTTTTAGCTACAAGTTCTAGACGAATTAGTTCTAATTTGGCATTTAGGGTTCTCAGTGATCAAGAAACTTCTCTAACAAAAATTGCGGTCATGGGTCTACTTTTTTATACAGCCCCCATATAGCGATTCCGCTCGATTTCAGGTATTTTCACTTAGCTATAATTTGACATTTAGGGTTCCCTGTGACCAAGAAACTTCTCCACCAAAAATTATGGACATAGGTCCACGTTTTCTGGTATCCCAGGCGGTACCGCTCGATTTCAGGTGTTTTAATAGTTTTAGCTATATTTTCTGGTCGAATTAGCTGTAATTTGGCATTTAGGGTTTATAGTGGTCAAGTGACTTTTCCAGCTAAAATTGTTGGAATAGGTACTTTCGTAACAGAAAAAAACTAATAATTCCAAATTAGCCCAGAGTATTTCATTGTTGAGGGTATAACAATTTCGTCTCGGCCTAACGTAACAGTTTTTATTATATTCTGAATAAACTAAAATTTCTTTTAAGGGGTTATCCCTAGTTGTGCAGACAAAAAAAAACGTTTTTTTATGAAAAAACAAGTGAGAAAAGGCTATAGTCGGCACGGGGCCGACTATGTGATACCCTACACCACTACCTCTGTGCATAATCTTTTCACTCGAAAACATTTCTTTTAGGGAGATACGAAAGTTTTCGCCTGTCTGGCTTTTATATCAAATGACTTAAGGCGAATGAACCAAAATAATTAATATTTTATTTTATATTTGACTACTATCGGCATCACCAACATCAATATGCTTCTATCTCTGTGAGAAAATTTCGTGATGATCCGATCAAAATTCCGACCTGTAGTGTGATTGCAGAAAAATTGGAAAAAGAGATGTTTTACCGACTGCGATATCTCCGCTATTTGGTCACCTGCGCCGACCTAGTTTGCATCATTGGAAAGATGGGATCTTCTACATTCTTTGTCAGGCTTTGCTTTTAGATGGTCCCGAACCAAAGTTGTGATGTTTATCATTATTATAAAAATCGCAAAAATGAAAAGTTGGGTTCTATTACCGACTATTGCGATATCTCCGTTATTTCGTCACCTGCGCTGACCTAGTTTGCATCATTGTAAAGATGGGATCTTCAACTTTCATAGTCCGTTTGGAAAGTCCTCAACCAAAGCTGTGATATTCGTCATTTTAATTAAGATCGCAAAAATTAAAAGTTGGGTTTTATTTGCGACTATTGTGATATCTTCGTTGTTTGATGACCTACTAGAGCCTACTTAACATCATTAGAAAGGTGATATTTTCTACTTTCATTATCTTTTGGTATTCCCCTTATAGAAGCTGAGATATTCGCTTTGGAAAAAAAACGTTGTCTTTTTATCCAAATAAGTTGTTTGACCATTCCGACCCTAAATATTATCCGACCATCACCAAAATCAATAGGGGTCCTCTTCGGGACCCTCATCAACATCCAAAATTTCGTGACGATCCGATCAAAATTGCGACCTGTAGCGTGATTACAATGTTTAGATGAACAGACAGACAGACGGACGGACACACATAGCCAGATCGACTCAGCTCGTCGAGACATTCATTTTGGTATATACAGGGTGGCCCAAAAGGACTGAAGGATTAAAAATAACTGTAATTTTTTTTGTTTTTATTTTTTATTGATTTTTTATGTTTTTAAATATTTAATTCATGGAAATTTTTTACATTTAAGTGTGAAATATAACATCTCTCAAATGGTGTCCATTTTCTTGCAAACAACAATCGGCTCTTTTAACCGCATTTTCCATTACTGCCCGTAGAGTTTCTGGTTCCAAGTTGCTTATTTCTGCTTGAATGTTGTGCTTAAGCTCTTGAATTGTTTGGGGTTTATTGATATACACAACTCCTTTCAAATAGCCCCACAAAAAAAGGCTGGAGCGGTCAAATCTGGTGAACGTGCAGGCCAAGCAAAATCACAATTTCTGGAAATTATTCGTTCACCAAAAATGTTATGAAGAAGTTCCATTGTCGCTCTTGCTGTATGCGCAGTTGCTCCATCTTGCTGGAACCATATGTTTTGATTATCCTCAACATGTGGACGCAAAAAATTGTCTATCATAGTCCTATACAGAGCCCGTTAACTGTTTCTGGGTGACCCTCCACATCTTCGACAAAATATGGACCGATAATTTTATCAGCCATAACACCGCACCAAACAGTACATCTGGCGGGGTGTAATTCACGCTGATGTAATGCCCTAGGATTGTGAGTGCCCCAAAATTTACAATTTTGTTTGTTTACGTAGCCATTTAAGTGGAAATGAGCTTCATCGCTCATTATAAGATTGTTTAAAAAATTATCATTTTCTTTGGCTATTTGACTAAAACGAATAGCATATTGCAGGCGTGCCTGATGGTCTTGGGGGAGCAGTTGCTGTGCCATTTGAATTTTATACGAAAACATTTTAAGATCCCGCTTCAAAATTCTTTGCAGGGATGTTCTGGAGATTCCCAATTGAGTACAACGACAACGAGTAGAGACAGATGGATCTTCGTTTACACTCTGCCGTAGAGCCTCCACAACTGCTTCATTGCGCACAGATCGACCTCTTCCTCTTCCTGGAAGATCTGACACTCTTCCATGTTCCTCAAAACGGGAGACTAATTTCCTAATCATGTTGTGACTGGGTGCTGTTCGGACATTAAAATGACGACGATAATTTCGTTGAGTTGTAATAATCGACCTTCCAGAAGAATAAAAAAATTCAATGATTTTGACGCGTTTCTGCACATCATATGTAGCCATGATTTATCTCCAAAAACCAGTAAATAAACTGCAAAAGACAAAAAAAAATTATTAAAAACAAAAAATATATAACCATTTTTATACCCTCCACCATAGTATGGAGGGTATATTAAGTTCGTCATTCCGTTTGTAACACATCGAACTAATCATTTGCGACCCTATAAAGTATATATATTCTTGATCAGGATAAAATTCTAAGACGATCTAGCCATGTGCGTCTGTCCTTCTGTCCGTCTGTTGTAATCACTCTAGCGTCCGCAATACTTGAGATAAAGTGCTGAAATTTTGCACTCGAAGGTCTTTTTTCCGTAGGCAGGTCAAGTTCGAAGATGGGCTATATCGGTCCACTCTTTGGTATAGCCCCCATATAACGGTACCTCAGGATTTGAGGTATTTTGACGTTCTTCGCCACATTTGCAGACCGAATTAGCTATAATTTGGCACATATGGTTCCTAGTGATCAATAAACTTATATCCCAATGGATATAGGTCCATGTTTTGGTATAGTCCCCATATAACGGTATCTCCCGATTTTCGGTATTTTTAGAATTTTAGCCACAATTTTTAACCGAACTAGCTGTAATTTGTCATTTGAGGTTTTCAGTGGTCATGAAATATCTCCACCAAACATCGTCAACATAGGTCCATGGTTTGGTATAGCCCCCATATAACGGTACCTCCCGATTTTCAGTATTTTGAGAATTTTAGCCACAATTTGTAACCGAACTATCTGCAATATGACATTTGAGGTTCTCAGTGGTCATGAAATATCTCCACTAACCATCGTCAACATAGGTCCATGTTTTGGAATGGCCCCCTTATAACCGTACCTCCCGATTTTCGGTATTTTGAGTATTTTAGCTTCAATTTTTAACCTAAATAGCTGTAATTTGCCGTTTGAGGTTCTCAGTGGTCATGAAACATATCCACCAAACATGGTCAACATAGGTCCATGTTTTGGTATAGCCCCCATATAACGGTACCTCCCGATTTTAGGTATTTTGAGAATTTTAGCTACAGTTTTTAACCGAAATAGCTGTAATTTGACATTTGAAGTTCTCAGTGGTCATAAAACATCTCCAACGAAACAGCGTCAACATAGGTCCATGTTTTGGTATAGCCCCCATATAACGGTATCTGCCGATTTTCGGTATTTTGAGAATTTTAGCTGCAATTTTTAACCGAACTAGCTGTAATGATCGGTATTTTGAGAACTTTAGCTACAATTTTGTCTATTCAAAAATAATCGTTAATATAGGTCCATGTTTTGGTATATCCCCCCATATAACTGTACCTCCCGATTTTCTGGAATTTTCAGTGGTCACGAAATTTCTTCACTAAAATTCGTAAACATGGGTCCATTTTTGAGGGTCTATATTGTTTTGATGAAACTACCCTCAATTTGACTCTTGAAGTTCCCTGCAGCTATAAAACTTTCCGCCAAAAAATTTAAAGAAAGGTTGACATGGAGGTGAAAGTCTGGGGCACGGAAAATTCCTCTTGGGGAAGAAAGGCCTTGGTGAGTATGTTATGAACCCCGAAGGCCAGATCCGCAGTGAGTCGAATTTCCGCGTTATGGCGTGATGAAATTTTTGTTAGAGACCCTGTGGGCCATCAGGAATTAGCTTTATATCTTTGTTAAGTGCTCTACAAAAACAACAAACAAAGATATAATGCTAATTCATGATGGCTTATAGGGTCTCTTGCAAAAACTTCATCACGCCATAACGCGAAAGTTCGACTCACGGCGCATCTGTCCTTCGGGTTTTTAATATACACACACCAAGGGCTTTCATTTCCAAAAAGGAATTATCTCTGCCCCAACATTTGTATTCACAGTGTAATTTAAGCAATAGTGGGAGGCAGTAGTAGTCTATCCATTGTCGAAAAGTTGTTCCACCTAATATTGTGAAAGGACCCTAATTATTCCATTTTAATTAAGACTATTTTATGGTGGAGGGTATAAAAAGTTCGGCCCGGCCGAACTTAACGACTTTTTACTTGTTAATCCTTCAGTCTTTTTTGGGCCACCCTGTATAAGTATGGGTCTACGACCATTATTTCGATGCGTTACAAACTTTTTGGCCAAAACCAACTTATAATACCCTCCCCATAGTGGTGTAGGGTATAATCATTTCAAGGAAATTACTAATATTTGAAAGTAGATCTTTTTTCATCTGAAAGACCACATCTTAAACTTATTTTGGAATTTTTGTTATTGAAGAAGTAAAAAAGTATCAGTCGGCTTTCCAGACAGAGACATACCCTCAGCATATGTAAATTGGAACTTTCATCTACGGACAGATCGAATGTATTTAGGGTCTTTTCAGAATTTTGTGGCACTTTGTGGACATTTGAACTTGCCGACAAAAATGTGGATTAGTGCACGGAAGTGGATTTTATTTTGAGAGTCATATCTTTTGGATAGATATCGCGCCCACTAGTCATTTCGAAAGGTTATCGTAACCCTGTTGGACCAGTATGCCAGGAAGCATGGACTTGTCTACGGAAAACATATATGGCTGTAAACAGGACCACAACAAACATCATCGGTATACATTTGCAAAGGATCTCCGAACAGACCCTAAACTGCACTTCGACACAAATGTTGAACTTTTGTGGGGAAGGTATCCTAAGGAGAGGACCGATATGGGACATTTTAGAAGTTAAACTAAGTGTGGACAAAATATGACGAAGGTAAAATTTTCGGCCAAATCGGTTTATCAGTTCGAGAGTTATTGTGCTCTCCAGCTGCTACATATGGTGCCATAGGTTTTTTTTACAAATTTCGGGCTGTTTTCGCAAGAAGTATGGACTTGCCACTGAAAAAAATGTTTACTGTTGTAATTAAACAGCGACTGCAAGTTGCTTCGACAGAAATCAAAGTTAGTCAAATTTTGTGTGGGAGGTACTGGAAGGAATGAGCAAATATAGTCCATATTCAAACCTGATCTATACCTGGTAGATATATTAGGATGCGTTCCCTTCCCTTCCATTCAAGTGTTATAGTGCGCACAATTTTTCCGAACATTTTTGAACTTTTGTGGGGGAGGACCTGAAGGAGTGAACCGATATGGCTTATCTTCGAACTTAAACTAAGTTTGCACAAAATATTATCAAGACCAAATTTTGGATCGAATCGGCAGATCCGTTCGAGAGTTATTTTGCTTTGAACTTTTCAGGCTATTTTCTCAAGAAGTATGGTTTTGCCCCTGATGAAACTTGTACCGCCGTATGGGGGACCGTGAATACAAGTTGTTACAACAAACATCAAAACGATTCGAGAGCAGGTCCTACCTGAACGTTTCCGAATTTTTGTGTGGGGGATTGAGTCCATATTGGAACCTCATCTAAGTTTGGTAGATATTTCACGACGTGCAAAGCATGGACCAAATCGGTTACCTCCTTCAAGAGTTATCTTGCGCACAAATTTTCAGAACATTTCCCAACTTTTGTGGGGGAGGTACCGGAAGAAGTGGGCCGATATAACCCATCTTCGAACTTAAACTAAGTGTGGACAAAATTTTGGACCGAATCGGTTGAGCCGTTCGAGAGTTATCGTGCGCTCCAGCCAGACAGACAGACGGACGCACATGGCTAAATCAACTCCAAATTGTCTGAAAGACATTTCGTCCAAACATGCTTGTGGTCTAAAACCATTATTTCGATGAGGCATATTTTGCCCGTATGAAAGTGTATATACCCTCGTTAGCATAAATGCTGAGGGTATAATTAAGTTGTGCATGAACAGATAATGCAATATCGTCATGTTATATGCAGTATCCTTGGGCATTTCTTCCACCAACTAACATTTGATATTGCATGAACAACTGCATGCAAAAATGGGGGTTTTCTCATTAGATCCAGGACAATTTGACGATAGCTCAAAGAAGCCTCTTGTCGATTTGTGCAAAAAAATGTGAGTAATTACGATCGCGGTGCTTCAAACGACGTTTGTAAGATCGTTACGGATGACGAATCTCGGATCTATGCGTATGAGTCTGAAACAAAACAGCAAACGACCGTTAGGGTCTTCGAAGATGAGCAAAGTCCAAAGAAAGTTGTTCATGGAGGAAGCACTTCGAAGCAAATGGTGGCCTGTTTCTTCGGCCAAGCTGACCATGTAGCTATGATACGGCTGTACAATTTTGCTGCCCGAAGTCTCTTGAAAAATTCGAAAAACGAACAAGACAATGCTAGCTCTCAATCATCGATTCAAACCAGCGCACAGCGTCGAAATCACTGATCTAGCGGCGCGAAATTAATAAGTTGCAAAATAATGGAGAAATGTTTCTGAAATGTTGCACAAACTCTGTATGTGTCCGTGGGTAATAATTGACTAAATATGAACAACATCAGCTAATATTTTGATATAGCCCCCGTATAACGGTACCTCCTGATTTTCAGTATTTTGAGTATTTAAGGCACACTTTCCTTCCAAATAAGTTGTAATTTGGTGCTAAGGTTTCTAGTGGTCAACTAACTTTTCCGTAAAAAATTGTGGATATACATAGGTTCACGTTTGGGTATAGGCCACTTTTTAACTACCTCCTGATTTTCAGTATTTTGGGGATTTTAAGCTACATTTTCTGACCAAATTAAGTGTAATTTGGTATTTGGGGCTTCCAGAAGACACAACCATTTTCTATTAAAAATTGCGGACATAGGCCTACGTTTTGATGTAGCCCCCATTTTATTGTATCGCCCGACTTTTGGTATTTTTAGGATTTTAGCTACACTTGCCAACAAGACCCGCGGCTATTCGCAGCCAAAATTTTATTATTCGTAATCTAGGAATTCCAATTTAATTTGTCAAAAAAGAATTGGACTGACCATTACAGAACATTTGCAGTTACGCTCCATTAAACAAATGTATATTACATTAAATAACACAAGAAAAATAATAATTTTTGGAAATTTCTTGTTCCATTATTGTTCTATGAAAATTTGAATGAAAAATATTTCCTTTATATTTTTTTCATTTGACAGTTTTTCCGTTATAAAAGTTTTCATTTCACATTTTCATAGAAACCATTTTTATACCCTACACCACTATGTGGAAAGGGTATTATAAGTTTGTTTTGGGAAAAATTCATGTAACACCGCGAAATATTTGTCGGAGACCCCCAATGTGGTATACCAATCTTCATATCTCGGCGAGATAAAGCGATTTTGAGATGTGTGTCCGTCCGTCCGTCCGTGTGTCCGTCTGTCCATTATAAATTATAATCAAACTCCAGGCCGCAATTATGGACCGATCGTCACGAAATTTGGTATGGAGGTTGGTTTCACATCAGAATAGATCGCTATTTTAATTGGTGATGATCGTGAAATGGACCAAAAACATAATTTTTATCCGATTTTGTAGCTGCTCTGTAGGTCGCAATAATAGTCCGATCGCCTCGAAATTTTAAATAAGGTAAGAGTATATGACAAAGAACAAGCTTGCAAATTGAGATGGCGATCAGATAATATTTAGAGGGTTAAATGGACCACAACTTTTGTGTGAAAATTGTGAACATTTTTAATAAACAGCTTATATCTTTGTTCCTGAAAGACACATTCCCCACTAGTGAGTAATATTTGGAAGACGATCTCTTGACCATTCAATTAATGTTAATTATGTTGATGTACGTGATCAGATAACAGAGTTACAGCCTAATTTATCCAGTTTTTTGTTTGTAGTGTAATCATAAACCCGCTAGAGGTCGCAATTATAGCTCGCTAGTCACGAAATTTTGCACGAGGTAAGAGTTTATGTTGAAGAAAATGCCTATAATTTTGCATGATGATCTGATATTATTTGGCGGTAGACATAGACCATTACCTTTGGATGAAAAAATATACAAATTTTTTGTTGGTCAATATTTTCATTTCTGGAGAGCATATACTGGCAAAGTAGCATACATATGGAAAAATAACTACTGATCTTTCCCCTGATGCAAACTGCAATAATTTGTCTGCTAGATGACGCACCTACTGCCTGTTATATAATGTGTTTTGTGTAGAGAACCACAATTTCCTCCCATGCTACAAATTGTCTCTATCATGACAGAGAAATTTTCAGTTCAGTTGTCAAATTGGATTTTTATACAAATATTGCAACATGGGGTTGCCTCGGCACATATTTTGTACCTCAGGATTTAGGGTAAAGGGGATACAAACAAAATAAGACCAAAGATGTGTCTCATCGATATATTGGTTTTAGACCCAAAGTATATTTGGATAAAATTCGTTTCAGACAATTTGGAGTCTATTTAGAGCTGTCCGTTCATCTGTCTCTCTTAATGTCTAGCTGGCTGGTGCGCACGATAACTCTCGAACGAATCTACCGATTAGAACCAATTTTTATACAACGTAATATTTTGCCCAAACTTTGTTTAAGCTCGAATGTAGGCTATGTCGGTCCACACCTCCCCCAAAAAAGTTCAAAATTGTATTCGAAAAATTGTGTGAACGATAACTAGCGAAGTGAGCAATCGATTTGCCCATATAATATTATTCCTTCCAGATATAGATCGGATAAGACTAGATCGGTTCACAGCTTAGGGTACCTCCCACATAAAATTCGGAAAAGGGAAATTTAAGAGTCCTCTCGAATCGTTTTGAATTGTTTTCAACAGATTGTACTTGCGCCGCAAATCCGCAAGAAAACTCTCAAAGGGATTTTCTGATTGCTCGAAATTTTACACATCGTATTATTTCATCCAGTCATGTGTCCGGTCGGAATATGGACTATATCGGTCCGTCCTTCGAGTACCTCCCACACAAAATTTGGGAAAAGTGCAGTTTGAGGACCCGTATCGGATCTATTTGATTATTATTATTTTTTTTTTTTTTTGGTGAAGGTTCTTTTACGGTCCCTATTCTGGCCCCTTTCCCTGGGTAAGTCATACTTCCTGAGATAATAGTCCAGAATTTCCAAAAACCCCTGCCGGCTCCAACTAAAATTACAAATCTGAAAAATAATTCTCAAATATTTCCAAAACTCAGAATTTAGCTTACTAAAATTGATTTGGTATAGCCCCATATTACGATACCTACAGATTCCACGTATTTTGAAGCAAACTCGTGTTACAAAATAAATATATTTTTATACGGCAGAGGCTGAAGGTATATCACCGTTAGCGCAGCTGACTTGTACTATCTTCTTTGTTGTATAATTGAATATGAATAATTTTGGGATTTATAAATTTGTTTGAAAGCAAAATTTTTGAATTTCTATCCATTTTTAGTTATTTCTACCGGTATAAAATATATTTTTGATATCACAATATATGCCCAGAATGAACTATTTTCGAAGCATTTGTGAGTTAAAAGTGCACAATTTTTGGGCGATAGATCGTCAATAAACTCGCAATTTTCCCTGTTACCAATTATCAAATATGCCAAATTGCATGGTATATATATTTATTTATTTAAGGTGTATTCCAAAAAGGAACTTGATATTCAAAGACAATTTGAAGATGTAGTAGGAGGGGCTAATCAATGTGAATTTTCCAATTTTCGAATATTTTTTAGAAATGTATAAGACAAGGGAGGCTTCCCTTATATCAATGGATTCATATTAAGTTATTGATATGTGACCTAGTTTTTATCGCCGAGTCCGAACGGCGTGTCCTAAATTTTCTACTTGTAGAAACGTTTTTCATAGCTGAAATACTCAGGAAATATCGCCAACATTACTAAGGGGTATTTTGCCACCGTTGACAATTTGATGGAAATCGAACCCGGACATTCAGCGTGAAGGCGGTTTCACATAGCTAATTCCTACAGGTTGTGGTGTAGGGTATCACATGGTCGGCCCCGTCCGACTATAGCCTTTGCTTACTTGTTTTTTTTTCATTTAATTTAGGCCATGTTTATATTATAGCTTTTTGCAGGGAGGATTTATTGTATTTATTTGAAATATAAGCTATTGAATTTACATTTGAACCCCAGTGGGTTTGTTAAATCCGGTTATATATAAACGTACTATTAAACCCTTCCTTATCAACTAAACACAAACTTTGTTTACATTTATTAAAATCAAAATCGTGAAACCAAAATCCTGAAAACCTAAAAAAACCCCTAAAAATGTCATCATGAATAGCGATTTATTTTAAAAGCGCTCAGGCGATTTTATACCCTCCACCATAGTATGGAGGGTATATTAAGTTTGTTTTTCCGTTTGTAACGCATTGAAATACTCATTTGCGACCCTATAAAGTATATATATTCTTGATCAGGGTAAAATTCTGAGTCGATCTGTGCACGTCCGTCCGTCCGTCTGTGGTAATCACTCTAGCATCCACAAAAATGGAGATAGAACGCTGAAATTTTGGGAAAATGCATCTTTTGTTTGCAGGCAGGTCAAGTTCAATGATGGGCTATATCGGTCCACGTTTTGGTATAGCCCCCATATAACGGTACCCCCGATTTCCGGTATTTTGCCGTTTTTAGCTACATTTTCAGACCGATTTAGCTATAATTTGACATTTAGGGATCCTAAGTGTCAATAAACTTATATAACAAAAGTTGTGGACATAGGTCCACGTTTTGGTATAGCCCCCATATAACGGCACCCCCCGATTTACGGTATTTTGACGTTTTTAGCTACATTTTCAGACCGATTTAGCTATAATTTGACATTTAGGGCTCTTAAGTATCAATAAATTTATATAACAAAACTTGTGGACATAGGTCCACGTTTTGGTATATCCCCCATATAACGGTACCCCCGATTTACGGTATTTTGATGTTTTTAGCTACATTTTCAGACCGATTTAGCTATAAATTGATATTTAGGGTTCTTAAGTGTCAATAAACTTTAATAACAAAACTAGCGGATATAGGTCCATGTTTTGGAATAGCCCCCATATAACGTTACCGCCCGATTTCAGGTATTTTGACGTTTTAAGTCACATTTCTAGACCGAATTAGCTATAATTTGATATTTGGGGGTCTAAGTGACAAAAAAACTTATATTCGAAAAAATTAAGAACATAGGTACATGTTTTGGTATAGCCCCATATAACGGTACCTCCCGATTTTCGGTTTTTGAGATTTTTACCTACAAGTTTTAACCGAATTAGCTGTAATTTGAACATCTGATATTTGAGGTTCTTAGTGGTCACCACACCCCTCCACCAAAATTGTCTGAAATTTTGGAAAAATGCGTCTTTTGTTTGCAGGCAGGTCAAGTTCGATGATGGGCTATATCGGTCCACGTTTTGGTATAGCCAACATATAACGGTACTCCCGATTTACGGTATTTTGACGTTTTTACATTTTCAGACTGATGTAGCTATAATTTGACATTTATGGTTCTTAAATGTCTTCTTCTTCTTTATTTGCCTATTCGATTTTCGAACGTTGGCGACCAAAATGCAAATATAAGTATAATATTACAATAGTTTGAATTATTAAATATTGTTTATAATATCGGCAAAAGTCTCTCTGTTTCTAGCTTCGCTTAGCAGGTTTATGACGTCACGTAGGCCGGTCCATTCTTGGATGTTGTTGATCCACAGAAGTTGTTTCCTCCCTCTTGTCGGCCTTCCTTCAAAGTTTACACGGATAATACTTTGCAGCAGTTTGTATTTTTGATTTCTCATAACGTGTCCCAAGTTTGATGTTTTTCGTCTCTTTATGTTATTCAACAGCTCTTTTTCTCTGTGTAATCTTCTGAGAACTTCATTATTTGATATGAAGTGTGTCCACGATATTTTTAGGATGCGTCGATATGTCCACATCTCAAAGGCTTCGAGTTTTTTCATATCTACGGATTTTAAGGTCCATGTTTCCACGCCATATAATAGGACAGACCATACATATGTTTTAATATATCTTATTTTAGTTTTTAAGTTTACATTATGGCTTGTAAAGACTTTTTTATATTTAAAGAATGTGTCTCTAGCCATTTCAATCCTGCAGGATATTTCTTTAGAAATGTCCCATTCGTTGTTGATTATAACTCCCAGATATTTAAAGCTTTGGACTCTTTCCACATTTATTTCATTAATTTTAAATGGGGCCGCATTAGTATATGTATGGCGTTTACTGATGACCATGTATTTCGTTTTGTTGATATTAATTTTAAGACCGTATTTTTCGCTGCAAGTGGTCAGCCTGTTGACGAGTTCTTGAAGTCCTGACATATTATCAGCTATAAGAGTGGTGTCATCGGCATACCTTATGTTGTTAATGAACGTTCCATTTACATATATTCCTTTCCGGATGTCATTTATTGATTCTTTGAATATTCGTTCAGCGTATATATTGAAAAGTAGAGGGGACAGGACACAACCTTGTCTAACACCTCTAGAAATATTAATATTTTCAGTCAGTTCGCCATTGACGTTGACTTGCGCTGTTTGGTGCCAGTACAAACTTTTTATGCATTCAAGCTCCTTGCCTTCTACTCCAATGGACAATAAAATCTCTATCATTTTGTCATGTTGGACCGTGTCAAATGCTTTTTCATAATCAATAAAGCATATGAACACGTCCTTCTGCGAATTTCGGCATTTTTGAACTAACGCTTGTAAGGCGAATAAAGCTTCGCGGGTTCCCATCCCATCTTTAAAACCAAACTGGGTGGTCCCCATTGCATTTTCACATTTCCGGTAAATTCTGGAGTGAATAATCTTTAGAAATATTTTGAGTGCGTGGCTCATTAGACTAATTAATCGATAGTCATTACAAAATTTTGGACGAGTTTTCTTAGGAATGGTTATAAAAATGGATGTGAGCCAATCTTTGGGATATTTATTAGTTTCGTAAACATAATTAAAAAGTTTCGTCAGAAGGTTAATGTTTTCACCATCAATTAACTTCAATAATTCGGAAGGAATCTCGTCTGGTCCACATGCTTTTTTATCTTTTAGCGCCTTTTAGCAGTAAGCTGTTTCAACCTCCGATCTTGTGATAGATGTCCCAGATAATTGTTGATCTACCGGCCTTTCGTAGATGGACCGATTTTCGTCAGTAAAAAGGATTTTTATATATTTGCTCCATATGTTTTTCTTGCCTATAGTATCCAAAACAGGTTCATTATGTTCATTGTATAGTACTTTAGGTATTCCTCTGTTGTATATTCCAGCAGCTTCCTTAATTTTTTTATGAAGATTGAAGTCATCATGTAATTGTTGCAATCTCTCTATTTCTCTGCATTGATCATTAAGATATTCATTTTTGGCATGGCGTATATTAATCTGTATTTCTCTATTTATTTCGTAGTACAGTTCGTAATTCGTATTCTTATATTTTCGCCGTTCTTCCATTAAGTCCAGTATTTGTTTTGTCATCCAATCTTTTCTTTGTGGCTTTTCTGTATAGGACAGATTATTGTCAGCAATTGTTTTAATGGCGCATTTTATGGATTCCCAAATATTTTCTACATTTTCATTGTTGACTGAGGTTAGTTCGTGGCTTAAAAGTTGTTTCACATTGGCTCGAACTGTTTGATCCTGTAGTTTCTGTATATCAATCTTTTTCTTTTGTTTGGTCCGCTTAGCATATGCAGAAATTTTAATTCGTAATTTAGACATTAATAGGTTATGATCCGATGGCACGTCCGGCCCCGGGTATGTCGACGTCTTTTTTATGCTTGAGCTAAAGCGCTTGTTTATAAGAATATAATCGATCTGATTTCTAATAACATTGTCATTTCTGTCAAGTGGCGATTTCCATGTATAAAGACGTCTTGCAGGCAAGCTAAACAAGGTGTTAGTTATTATCATTTTGTATTCTTGACAGAATTGTACAAGTATGTCACCTCTTTCGTTTCTTAATCCTAAATGTCAGTAAACTTATATAACAAAACTTGTGGACATAGGTCCACGTTTTGGTATAGCTCCCATATAACGGTGACCCCGATTTACGGTATTTAGACGTTTTTACATTTTCAGACCGATTTAGCTATAAATTGACATTTAGGGTTCTTAAATGTCAATAAACTTATATAACTTGTGGACATAGGTCCATGTTTTGGAATATCCCCCATCCCATTTAAGTCACATTTCTAGACCGAATTAGATATAATTTGATATTTAGGGTTCTTAGTGACCAAAAAACTTATACAGTCGAAATCGCTTGTAACGTCGTCGTTTATAACGTCATATCGGTTATAACGACGATATCTAAAAGTCCCAAATCTCTGGGGCCCTTTATAGCCATATCGCTTATAACGACATATCGTTATAAGCAATTTCGAAAAAATTATAAACGTAGGTTCATGTTTACAAGTTTTAACCGGATTATCTGTAATTTGAACATTTGAAATTCTTAGTGGTCACCACACCTCTCCGCCAAAAATTGTCAAGGAAGGTCGATGTATTGATAAAGCCCCCATATAAAAGTACCTCCCGATTCAGTAATTTGATAATTTTAGCTACAATATTAAACCGAACTAGCAGTAATTTGACATTTGAAGTTCTTAGTAGTCACAACACCTCTCCATCAAAAATTGTCAACATAGGTCCATGTTCGGATATAGCTCCCATATAACGGTACCTCCCAATTTTCAGTAATTTGGCAATTTTAGCTAACTGTAATTTGACATTTGAAGGTTGTAGTGGTCACCACACATCTGCATCAACAATTTTCAACATGGCCTCAATATTTTACTTAACATTTTTAACCGAACGTAGGTCCATGTTTTGGTATAGCCCCAAAACAAACTTCCCGATTATCCGTACCTTAGCTTTATTTTTGGACGAACTTTCCGTAATTTGAAATTTAAACCCCAACAAAAATTCTGCAACAAAAATTGTTCATTTAAGTTCATATTTTCGTATAGCCCACATACCTCCGAACTAGCTGTTAATGACATTTGAAGTTTCCTCGTTATGTACCGATTTTCGGTATTTTGAGGATTCTAGCTACAATATTTAACCGAATTAGGAGTTATTTGACATTAAAGGCTCCCATCAAAAACTGTCAACATAGGTCCATGTTTTATTATAACTCCTATATAACGGTACCTCCCAATTTATAGCCCACCAAAAAATTATCAACATACATAGTTAGATATAGGCACCATAAAAAAGGGCCTCCCGAGTGAAGCATTTTATGTACATTATCTGACATTTTAACGTATCCACTTAAAGTTGGGGACAGGAATGAAAACTAATTATTCCATTTTAGTTCAGAATATTTTATGGTGGAGGGTATGAAAAGTTCGGCCCGGCCGAACTTAACGCTTTTTTACTTGTTTTTTGTTTGTTCTCATCTATGAATATTGTAGTTTCAGAATCCGCAAAAACTTCCCAGGTGTAAGCACATTCCATTTAAAATTGGTTCAAGAGCACCGAGAAATATTAAGAGAGATATTTTGCAACTATTTTCTTAAAATCTGATTCAGCAAAGTTTCTTGCATTGGATAGTGAATAGCTGGGCGAATATTTACAACAACAAAGTAAAAACAAAATTTTAGTCAGCAGAATGTCTGCAATCGATACAATGGAAAACATTTCGCAATTTTATTGTTTGATTTTTCGACTTTCGCCCCGCTGGATCAGTAATTTCGACCAGCGCCTTTTTGACCGAACAAAACATGGAATGACTTCAATGACTTCTTTGGATTCCCGCATATCAAGAATTAAAGGCTTTGTCAGCTATTATCGTCGCCAGAAAGAAAACAATAAAAATATTTTTAATGGTAAATATTTGCGTTTTCGTTAGGCCAGAAAGTTATCGTGCACCCTTGTACCCTTCATTGTATGGTGGAGGGTATAAAAATGCGAGTTATTACACCCTTTGAGAATCAATGTATCACAAAACTCCAGACACTTCACTTAAAAAGGCTGGAAATGTTATATTTGAGTTTTTAGCTATCCTATTTAACCAGTGTCTAAACCTGGGTTACTTTCCAACATCCTGGAAGCAGGCTTTGGTAGTACCCATTCTCATAAGAGGGTCCCCGGCCGCTTAGCGCGGTAGTTATCGACCGATAACTTTGCTCTCTGCCTTTGGCAAACTCTATGAGTCCTTCATTTTGAAACGTCTAAGAATCCTCAAATACTGTCAATTTGGTTTCAGTACGGGTCACTCGACGTCTCATGCCCTTTCTGTCTTCTCATCCTACGTGGTGAGTGGATTTGAAAGGAGACGTGGAACGATTGCAGTGGCTCTAGACTTTGCCAGAGCATTCGACTCGGTTTGGCATGACGACTTACTTTTCAAATTGAAAAGTTTTGGTTTCGGCGCTCAAACGTGCAGGCTGATAGCGAGCTTCCTCAGGGGAAGGACGTTTAAGTTCAAAGTCGGAGATTCGCTCTCTAATGAACGACCAGTTAGAGCAGGGGTCCCCCATGGATCTCTCCTGGGTCCAATGCTCTATAATATCTTCGTCAGCGACATACCTGAGCCCCCTGATGGAGGCTTGCAGCTACTGTATGCTGATGACGTCATCCTGGCCTTGTCTGGTGCGAGAGGTAGTGCGGTTGCTTGTCGCCTTAACACTCACCTTGATATCCTACAAGCTGAATGTGGTCAAATGTTCAGCCATAGTGTTTAGGGGGAAATCTAAAGTGGTATTTCCCAACTTCTTAAAATTGTGGATCAGGCCGTGCAAGTCTTAGACAAAATAAGATATCTTGGTGTCATATTCGATGAACGGCTAGAATTTGTCAGACACATAGATTTTATCCTCGATAGGGCCAAAAAAATATATTTCGCCTATCAGGGAGTGTTGTGTCACAATGATGGTCTTGAAAATAATATTAAGCTACTAATTTATAAGCAGGTAATTCGACCTATCATCTCCTACGAGATTACAAACCAGAATCTCGTCAAGCGAGATGGAGAGGCTTAGGAGATGGGAAAGGTCAATCCTTACCTATTGTCTTGGTATGGGTCCATACATAACACCTGAAGGTTCATTTAGAAGGCCTTCATGTCGGGCAGTGTACGACAATACGCTCGTGCAAGTATTACTGGAACATCCCGTTGATAGGAATACCCTTATGGTAAGAAAGCACCTGCCACCAGTGGCTTTGTTAAAAATAGACGAAGAAGATTTATTGTACAACAGAGAAAATGATCTATTGTTTTACCATAGACGGTTCAACATAACGAACACCACTGACACCGTATATATAACGGCTCAGTACACCCTTTGTAAATCATGTACATAGTAAACTTAAGTCTTTAGTTTTAGTATCTAGTTTTAAGTCTTTAACCCACGTTAATTTCCCCATTTTTTGGAATGGACATGTTGGGGCTTTTCATAATTAATTCAAAAGTATTATTTTTAAGAAATAATTGATATCAGCTGGCGGCAAATCCGCAGCTTTTTCTTGTACTGGAGTAGGTGGTGATTGTCACATGTTTATAATAATAATAATTGTTCCACAAACATCCCAGGCGGGACAGGGGAGACTTCTTTCATATCAATGAGTGCACCCCGATTCATATTAAGCTCAATGATATGGGACCTACTGTTTATCGCCGAGTCCGAACGGCGTGTCTAAGACATCACTTGTAGAGAAGTTTTACAAGGCTGAAATACTCAGAAAATGTCGCCAACATTACTGAGGGGTATTTTGCCACCGTTGAAAAGAGTTTGATGTTGACTGGCCGGGGAATCGAACCCACGACCTTCAGCGTGCAAGGCGGGTGTGCATACCACTGCACCACGGTGGCACCCAACACATGTCACATGTTTAGTTTTATGCAATTAGCATTAAGTCATGCTGTATAGTTTTAAGGTGATTTTCAATAAAAAAAAAACGTCATAGCCAAAAGAGAAAAAAACCTTTGAGAAAATGAGCGATATGTATTTATGTATATGATATCTTATCCTTGTGTTCTTCACAATATACAAATTAATTATTGTACATCAAAACTAGTGGTTCTTTCACGTCCATTTGATAACAATCCAATTCCAAAATTCATATTTACTAAAAATTTGCCAAAGTTGTTACTGAACGTAGAATAATTTTAAACAACTTTGACCATTTTCAACTCAATTACATTCTATTGCACATACACACGATGTGTAACGAAATACGTTTGAAACAATTTTCAACAAAACCCATTCACTTACCACCACAAAGATCGTCATGAAAGATTACAACATTCTCCGTGTCGTCCCAACTTTAAGTGGAAAATATTGTGGCAAAAAGTTACAACTTTAATGGAAAAACTTGTTCTATGCTCGAAATCATATGCTTTGGACAACAATAGCAAGGTGTCAGACTAACAACTTTTGGTGGCTAGCAAATGCTTGTCGTCTATGTGGACATAGAAGGAGCTGTGTGCTTGTGATACATATTAAAAATGCTTGAAACAAATAATTTTGGTTGTTAAGGTAAAATAATCAACGGTATAAGCATCAGGTTTTATTTCAGGCCAAGCGTTGATCAAGATTTCTTTAACATTGTGGTAATTTAATACTTCGTACAGCATCTGTTTGGATTTTCAATAATAAAATATTACTTGGAAAAGAAAGCATGCTTGGACAGTTAAATTGTTGTTGTTGGTGTGAAAAGTACGTGATTATTATTGAGAATGAGTGCTTATTTATCCATTAGGTAAGACATTAGTATTGATTTATGGCATTTATGCTCAATCTCAATATCTAAGACAAATTTTTTGGAAAGAGTCTGGCAAATAAACAGAAAGCCATGATATCTTTATACAAGGCATCCATTACAGTGATTGTTTTGTTCGAATTCGATACAAAGTGTTTGTTTTATGGATTAAGGATACATTTTATGGCATAAATAGTAACATAGCCACTTGTGGGGAAAATGTCGTAATGTACTACGGAATATATTTACCTATACTTTGTCATGTAGGAAATTATAGTGTTTTTGTTAAACCAGTTTCAATAAATCAATTAAAAATTAGTTTTTTAATTACAAGATAATCTAAAGTAAAGATATGAAATTGAAGATGAAGCCAGGGTTTCGGAGTCAGAGCCGGAGTCGGAGTCTATGATAAGTTCAGGATTTATGTATATGCAAGTTTTGTAGTTGAGTGTTATATTAGAACGAATGTTCTGTCTAGGAATATCTTATGAAAAAGCCAACCTATAGGAAAAAAATATTCATTTTGGTATTGAAAATTATCGTATTGAACTAAAAACGGCTCGATTCCAAAACCCTGGATAAAACAAACAAAAACAAGAAGGGCATTAAGTTTTGTCGGGCCGAACTTTTTATACTCTAGAAGATAAAATATTCCAAACTAATATGAAGTAATTAGTTTTATTTCCCGTCCACAATTTTGGGTGGAGAAGCTTTTTGACCACGGACACCCCAAATGCCTAAATTCATTCAGAAAATGTATCTAAACATTTCCTAAATCGGGCGGTACTTTTATTAGGAGGCTACACGCTGAAGGTCGTGGTTTCGATTCCCCGGCCGGACAACATTACATTTTGAACGGTGGCAAAAATACCGCTCTGTAATGTTGACGACATTTCCTGAGTATCTTAACCATGTAGAACTTCTCTACAAGTGTTTTCTGTATGGACTCGGCGATAAACAGTAGGTCCCATATCATTGAGCTAATATGAATCGGGGTGCACTCATTGATATGAGAGAAGTGTCCCTTGTCCCATCTGGGATGTTTGTGAACCTATGTTGACAATTTTTAGTGAGGAAGTTTTGTGTCCAATAGGAACCTCAAATCGCAAATTACAAATAGTTTGGTCAACAAATGTAGATAAAATCCTCAAAACACCAAAAATCACATGCTGAAGATTTTGAGACCACTGGGAACCTCAAATGTTAAATAACATGTAGTTCAGTCAAAATCAGGTGGTACTGTCTGTCATATGGTGGCCCACGGTGCTCTTGAAACAACTTTAAATAGAAGGTGCTTTTACCTGGGAAGTTTCTGAAACTACAATGTTCATAGATGAGAAAAATCAAAAAATAAAAAAAAATTGGCGGAGCGCTTTTTAAATAAATCGGGATTCAAGGTGAAATTTTTAAGATTTTTTTAGGTTTTCAAGTTTTTGTTTTGAAACCGCAAGTTAAATCAAAATGGGACTACAGAAAATATTGTAGCTATAAAAATTCTCTACAAGATTGACTTTTATCAGATTTTCGTAAGTTTTACCGTTATTGAGATAAATTGGGACAATGCATTGTCTGTATCGTCTCGTTATAAAAAATGCCATGATTGCAATTTTCCAACTTAAACTTATATATCTCAAAAATGGTACAATATTGTAGAGAATTTTCACAGCTATTTACGATAAAAGTGACCGTATTCAAGCAAATCATGAAAAAATCATTCATTTCTACATCTCAAAAATGGTAAAACCTAGGAACAAATCATAACGGTCAGCCCTATAGAGAATTTTCACAGCTACAACTTTTTCTTAAAACCCATTTCGATAGGACCTGTGATTTCCAAGCAAAAACGCGTAAACACAAAATAAACCTAAAAATGTGAATTTTGACCGCGATGTATTTAAAAATCCTTCCAGTGATTTTTCTTGTTTTTGGATTTTTTCACCTATGAGCATTCTAGTTTCAGAATTCGCAAAAACTTCCGAGGCGTAAGCGGTTTTCATTTAAAGTTAGTTAAGGCACACCATGTATGGCATTGTTTTATAAGGAAGCGATAAAGTCAATGCATTGTCCCAATTTGAACTTCTATATCTCAATAACGGTAAAACCTACGAAAATATCATGATTATCAGTCTTGTAGAAAATTTTGATATCTACAACATTTTCTTTAGTCCCAGTTCGATACGACTTCAAGTTTCCAAGCAAAATTGTGAAAACCTAAAAACCTAAAACCCCTAAAAATGTCAAGTTGAATCGCGACTTGTATAACAAGCGCTCCGGCGATTTTTTGTTTTTTTTTTTATTTTTCTCATCTATGAACATTCTTGTTTCAGAATTCGCAGAAACTTCCCAGGTGTAAACACCTTCCATTTAAAATTGGTTCAAGAGCACCGTGGGCTACAACTTTTGACAACTTTTATTGGGAAAGCTGTGTTACTGTAGAAAACCTCAAATGACAAATTAAGAGTAGTTCAGTAAAAAAACCCTCTAAATACCGAAATTGGGAGGTACCGTTATATGGGTGCTGTTTAGAGTTGGGCGCGTGTCGTATCGTGAGTAGTGCGTGTTCGTGCCTTCTCGAAAAACGCCGTGTTTGTGCGTGTCGTGCCGGAATGCATTTTTGGCCGTGCGTGATCGTGTTTTTTTGTTCGACATTGTTTTGCACGACACGACTAAACACGATCTGCACTATGTGACACGACCGTGCTAAATTGTTGGTCTCCCTTAAGAAGTCGTGCAACAGACCATATAAAACACGAAAATTTAACAAGAATATAAAACCGACCAAAAAATGCCTAAAATTATTTGCTTCGTTTTTGTAGTCTGGTACTTATGGCCCTTTTTTATGGAGAGGCCAGAGTATGAGTAAAAAAAAAAAGATGTTTGTTTGCAATTTGTTGTTCATGAGAGAAACAAACACAAAAACTACCCAGGGGGTTAACGCAACATTTACAAATCAGATGTTTATCTGATTGTATTATCTGTTATGGATGATGTTATTGAAAAACATCCTCTTCCCGAATTGGGAAAACTGATTGACTGCCCAAAAAACTTGTAAGATATTTTAAATCGGAGCTTAACAACAAATTGTCGAAAATGTTAGAACAAGATATAAGTACACGTTGCTTGAGAGCATATACCAAGTCCAGAATGAGATTAAGAGTATTTTCCCACAAAAGAATGAGTTGGATCGTATATCTGACTTAAAGTTTGCTAGAACCTCTATTGGGTTTTCATAAAATATTCAAAGAGTGTTACGAAAAATTAAGCTCGGAAAAATCCCTACTATGCACATCTTTGCCCTTTGGTCTAAAAAACTTTTGAAAGTCTGCTCAATTGATACCATTGAAAGATTTGAAAGCTAAAACTAAACAATCATTTCTTAAACGATTTGTACCAACAATGGCACATTTTATAGGGACATTTTTATTTCCGCCGTCTAAGGAGACAAATTTTTTATTAGCTAATGTAAAAGCAATGTTACTTTATATACAAAGTGAGAACATAGAGTTTTCTAATGATGAGCGTGAAATTACAATGCCACATTTACACGAATTTTCAGAGTTTTAGGATCAAAATGGCAAAAAGACGAAAAATGAAAAAGTCTCCAATTGATACAGAAATTGATACATATTATCGAGTGCCGTATCTAGCCAGATTGATGTTTTAAACTTTTGGAAACAGTATAATCTAAAATATTTAAAGCAATTAACCAGGAAATTTTTTGTTATACCCGTCGGCCCAGCAACGAGCGGGAGATTTTTCCACATATGGAAATATTCACAACGAAAGACGTACTAGACTTTTGAGTTCTAACTTGGACAAAATACTGTTTTTAAATAAGAATAGAAATTAAATAAGAATAGAACAAGTAAAAAAGTATCAGTCGACTTTGCCGACAGAGACATACCCTCAGCCTGTGTGGAGCTCAAAAATTTGAGGGGATATCGATAGGAATGTTTTTTTACCATACTACCCTACGAAAAACATAATATCGCTGCAAACAGGCCCCTAGGAAAACCTTCAGTAAAAATGTGCAAAGGATCCTCGAACAGACCCTCAAGCACACAAAAGTGTTGAATATTTGTGTGGGTGGTACCCCAAGTATTAGACAGATAGGACCTAAATTTAAACATAAACATAGACTAAACTTTCGACAATATTAAGAGATCCAAAGTTTGGACCAAATCGGTTGCTACGTTTATTAGATATCGCGCGTACCATTTTAGCGAATATTTTCGAACTTTTGTGGGGTAGGTACCGGAAGGAGTGGACTTATAAGCAACACCTTCGAATTTCATCTAATATTCGATGAAATATTACCATATCCAAAGTATGGACGAACGCAGTATTCGGTTCGAGCTCTCCAGCCACTACATATGGTGTCATAGGGGTTTTTACAACTTTCGGGCTGTTTTCCCAAGAATTTGGACTTGCCCCTGAAAAACGTTTACTGTCGTAATTGAGGCAGCGAATGCATGTTGCTTCAACAAAAATCAAAGTGATTCGAGAGCAGGTCTTAAAGTGAATTTATCCAAAATCTTGACTTGGAGGTGGAAAAATATAGACCATATTTGAACCTGATCTATATCTGGTAAATATATTAGGATGTGTAAAATATGGACCAAATCGGTCACACCCATCAAGAGTTATAGTGCGCACAATTATTGTTCCGAATATTTTCGAACTTTTGTGTGGGAGGTACCCGAAGGAGTGGACGGATTGGGTCCATATTGGAACCTCATCTAAGTCTGGTAGAAATTTCAAGATGTGTAAAGTATGTCTGAGGAGCCTTTACCAAAGGCGAAACATGTCATGTCACATAGTGGTGGGTGTGTGGGTTCAAATAGTCCGCCTTCCTTTTCCACTTGCATTATTGACCATCAAGCTCGAATCCAACGAGAAATTAATTAAAAAACAAGTAAAAAAGTATCAGTCGGCTTTGCCGACAGAGATATTCCCTCAGCCTGTGTATATTAAAACAATTTTTTTTTCCCAAAAAACGCATGTATTTAGGGAGTTTTAAAATTTTTGGGCGTTTGAACTGACAAAAATGTTGATTAGGATTTAATATCAAAAGTTTTGCGGAGGAGATACTAAAAAGAATGGATCTCCAGCCATTACATATGGTACCATAGGGGTTTTTAAGAACTTCAGGGATTTTTGCTCAAGAAGTATGAACTTGCCCCTGAAACAACGTTTACCATCGCAATTGAGGCATCAATGCAAGTTGCTTCAACAAAAATCAAAGTGATTTGAAAGCAGGTCTTAAAGTGAACATGTATCCGAAATTTTGAGTGGGAGGTACCGGATGGAGTGGACAAATATAGTCCATATTTGAACCTGATCTATATCTGGTAGATATATTAGGTTGTGTAAAGTATGGACCAATTCGGCCACTCTCTTCAAGAGTTATCGTACGCACAATTTTTCCGAACATTTTTGAACTTTTGTGGGGGAGGTACCTGAAGGAGGGGACCGATATGTCTTATCTTCGAACTTAAACTATGTTTGGACAAAATATTACTAAGGCCAAACTTTGGACCGAATCGGCAGACCTGTTCGAGAGTTATTTTGCCCTCCAACCTCCTCACACGGTGTCATAGGGGTTTTTTGCAACATTCAGGCTATTTTCTCAGGAAGTATGGACTTGCCCCTGATGAAACTTATACCGTCGTATGGAGGGCAGTGAATACAAGTTGCTAAGGCAAAAATCAAAGCGATTCGAGAGATGTTCCTAAACTGAACTTTTCCAAAATTTTGTGTGGGAGGTACCCGACGGAGTGGACCGATTGAGTCCATATTAAAACCTGATCTAAGTCTGGTACACGCTCCACGATGGGCAAAGTATGGACCAAATCGGTTACACCCTTCAAAAGTTATCGTGCGTACAAATTTTCCGAACATTTTCGAACTTTTGTGGGGGAGGTACCGGAAGGAGTGGACCGATATAGCTCATCTTCGAACTTAAACTAAGTTTGGACAAAATATTAAGAAAGCCAAAATTTGAACCGAATCGGTTCATCCCTTCGAGAGTTATCGTGCGCTCCAGCCAGCCAGACAGACAGACAGACGGACGGACATTGCTCAATCGACTCCAAATTGTCTGAAACACATTTTGTCCAAACATACTTGGGGTCTAAAACCATTATTTCGATGAGGCACATTTTGCCCGTATGAAAGTGTATATACCCTTCATAGCCTAAAGGCTGAGGGTATAATTAATACTAAAAATGATCTTCGCCTAAAAAAATTATATTGACACATTTTAAAAAATTAAGAAAAAATAGTAATCATTCGAATCCCACTACCAAATAGGACTTAAAATTTTTGTAATTGATAGTAGTTTTATACAAAAAAAGTTCAAGAAAATCGAAGGGGTCATTGTTATAAGTTGATTTTAAATATTAAATCGCGAAAATTGAATCCAATTCCACTGTGCCAAATTGTTTTCTATTTTTTATTAAATTCAAGAAAACATACAAAAACAGATTTTTTCAAATTAGACCATTGGAGAATTCGACTTTTTCAAGGCGCGATACTTCTGGAGCCGTTGGTCGAAAAAATCAGGAAATATACTGAAATGTTTTGTGATGAGCAGCATCACCACAGCAAAAAATAAAAGAAATCAAAAAACCTCATATTGAAAAAGTGTCCGATTTCATTCAGAAAACCCCATATGAATATTTTTTTGAACAAATAAATGTACACCTATATCGATTTCTCTTTTTTTGTAATTTCGTGCGTGAGTGTGCGTGTTCGTGCCTTCTCGAAAAACCCCGTGTTTGTGCGTGAATGTGCATAAAAATTTTGGTCCGTGTTCGTGCATGGTCGTGCCTAATTTTTTAGGCACGCGCCCATCTCTAGTGCTGCTCCAATAGTGGGCCGATATAGTCCATTTTCGATCTTGACATTTAATTATATTGGTCTGTGAAGTATTTAGAAAACGAACGAAAACGACTAAAGCATCGGTGTCGAAACTATTTGGAACTAGATTTGCCTAACTCTACATTCTTGGGGGTCTAACAGTGTACACATATACATACACGAGAGAGGTTTTGGAAGATAAGGAGAGGGGAGAACCGTCTTTTCACCAGGAAAATTGAGAGGAATAGAAAAAGTGGGAATGTGAAAAATCGAGACATGAGCCAAAATGAGGTCCGAAAACTCTTCCAAAAAGTGAAAAATCGAACTGATAACTTTGTCTCTATCCTACTGTAAAGACGAGCAAGTTAATCTGGTTACAAATAAAGATAGTTTTCTCGGGATATGGAAAGATAATTTTTCCAAAGTGTTGGTATCCAATATTAGCGAAGACGGCGAAGATACCATAGATCCCATCCCAGAAATTGATATTGAATATATACCGCAAGGCCAAAATGACGTAAGGAAGCAGGATCCGATAACTTACCAGCCGAACATATAGTTTTCTCGGGATATGGAAAGAGATTTTTTCTAAACTGTTGGTATCCCATACCTGCGAAGACGACGAAGATACCATAGATCCAATCCCAGAAATTGATATTGAATGTATACCGCCAGACCAAAATGACGTAAGGAAGCCGGATCCGATGACTTACCAGCCGAACTTTTCAAAACCGGAAGCAACACGCTGACAAGGTGTAAGCATCAGCTATTGTTCGAACGACTAAAGCCAACCAAATAAGTGGAACATGTCATTGCGGCAAATACTGAAAAAGACCCAACAGATACCATTTTTGTCGACTATAGAGCAGTCTTCGACAGCCCCTTAGGTTTAAGGGTGTTCCAAACTCTATCTGAATTTGGTATCCCCTCATTCGGCTTTGTAAGGTGACATTAACTGATACCAAATTCTCAGTTAAAATATGGAAGAACATGTCGAGTCACATGTTACTCGCTTATGCCGAACATTGTCGAAAGAAAATCTGCAAATATGGGACTGGCAGTAAACGATGGCAAGACCAAGTTGATGATATCGACGCGCAATGCGTCCATACAACTCGGTAAATTTCGTCGACCTCGGCACGACTATACGCTATATGGGAGCTATTCCAAAACGTTTATGTGTGTCCACAATCCTAAATGCAAAATTTCCTACAATTTTAGCAGAAAACTTTGTTAAAAAAACTTCAAAGTACCTGAGATCGAGCGGTATCGTATGGGAGCTATCTCAATACATATGACATATGACCACAATTTGTTGGTGGAACATTTTAGATACTAATTTAACCTTAAGCATCAAATTATTTCCAATTTGGGTCGAAACCTGAAATCGGTGGTGTGCCGTTATATGGGGCCTTTACCAACACATGGACCCAAGTTGAACATTTTTGGGGAGAAGTTTTACGACCACTGGGAACTTCAAATGCTAAATTACGGATAGTTCGGTCAAACAATGTAGAGAAAAATCCTCAAAATAGGTAAAATCGGGAGGTACCGTTATATGGCGGCTAACAAAGATATGCACCTATGTTGTTTGATGGAGGATTTTTGTAACCAATAGCAACCTCAAATTATAAGTAATTTGGTCAAAAACTGTAGAGAAACCCCTCTAAACCCCTAAAATCCGGAGGTAGTGTTACACAATCACTTGACAATGTTGTATGAAAGAAGTTGTGCGACCACTAGGATTTTCAATGATAAATTACCGCCAGTTCCGTAAAAAATGAAACTACAATCCTCAAAATACCTAAAATTTGGAGGTACCATTATATAGGGGATATACCAAAACGTAGGCCGATATAGACCATATTCGAACTTGACCTGCCTATAAAAAGACACACAAAGCACAGTGCGAAATTTGGGAAGTTTAGTGGAACTTTAAGGGATTTTCAAAGTACATGAAATTAATTAAACTTTTATTGAATTCGTTAGCTAAGTACTCCACTGCAAAGGGTCCATACTCAGTTTGCCGATTTATTCCACGAAACGACTTAAAAATGCACTTAAAGTTGCACTTTTGTTTAATAATTTTTTTTTTTTGTAAGAAATGTATTTTTGATTCATTAAATACATGGAGTGGCGCGGACAAATGGTAAGTCAGTATGCCATGATTCATTTTTCTTAATATTTTACAAAACAATTATGATATTTTACACTTTAAAAAAATGTAAAAAACCCTTATTGTTTTCGTGCAATTTTAGTCGGAAAGAAGTGATTTTTTGAAGTTTTCAAAATTATAATTTTTTATTTTCCGTGGACATTTCAAATGTGAGTTACGTACATTCACGTGTTAAGATATATATAATCTGAAAGATTGGATTCTCCTCTGTTCGCAAAGCTATAAAACTGCTGCGGTATCGCGCGGTCTTTGGAGATATTCAAGATTTTCTAAAAAGACTTCGGGAATTTCATTCAGTTCCATTTTCCAAAAGTGGAAGGTAAATGCGACAATGAACGCCATTGTTGACTGTGTTTTGAAGAAATGGACTCACTAATTCTAACAGTGATAAATTCTGTAAAATTAAGAAACCTCTCGCAATTTTTCATAGTTTTGACCTCTAAATGTTGGTGATTTACATATAGTGCAACATTTTTAGATGCTGCGGTGCAAATACCAAAATACGTTAAAAATTGTAATGCAGTGCAGACCTGAACTTGATCTGAAAGGCATTATTAACAAAATTAATGGTACAGACCTGCTGAATTGACCAATAAACATTATAGATACAAATGAAAACAACAAATATTGACATTTTACTCCTCAATAGATGTGTAGGGTTGTGGGGCTTCACCCAGAAATGGACCTATGTTGACAGCTTTTGCGTGAGGAGGTTTTTTTATTCGCTAACATCTTAAAATTTTAAAATTGGCTGCAATTTTTGTCTTTAACCTTTAAAATACCCAATATGAGGGAACCCGGCATGTGGGGGCTATTCCAAAACGCGAACCTATATTGAAAATATTTTGTACATCAGTTTTCTATCCGCTGAAAACTCAATATACCAATTTGCATCAAAATCGAATGAAAAATAATTGTAAAAAAATGAATGCAGCCACCGTTACATGAGCGCTACAGGAAACCTCGGGTCTATGTGGCCCAATTTGAGCCCCACACTGTGCACTAATATAATAAACATTTGTGCAAAATTTTAGGAATCTGCACCTTTTCCTTTAAAAGTTATTAGTAAAGTTCCGCTAAAGTGCTCATATTTCGCACTGTGCAAAGGTGCAAAAATATATCGGTCAGGCTGTTGTTTGCGGACGCTAGACTTATTGCAACAGACTGACATGGCTAGATCGACTCAGAATTTTACCTAAATCAAGGTCGCAAATGATTACTTTGAGGGTTACGTTGAGGGTTCAATGGTGGTGGGTACAAAAAAGTAAAAGTCGACAAAGACGACAGAGATATAGACTCAGCCTGTTTGAATTTAAGTATTAATCTGTGGAAAGATCGAATACCGGCTACACCACCAAAATCCTTTTGTTCAAAAATTATGTATTCATGTTTTTCGGAATTGGACGTATGAACTTGACCTCAACAAATGGTTTTGGATTTAATCTAAAAAGGCCTTCGGAGGAGGTACCTGAAGGAATGGACCGATATTGTCCATTTTGGAAATGGATCTTATTTTGGTAAATTTTGGTGGAGGAGGTACCTGAAGGAATGGACCGACATAGTCCATTTTGGAAATTGATCTTATTTTGAAATTTTTGGACGACATAGTCCATTTTGGGATTCATTCCCTTTTGTCGCGCCCACCGGTGATTTCAGTGGATGAGCGTATAATTTAGACCTTTTGGATTATTATGTCAGAAAGCATGAACATACCATTTACGCTCACTGATAGCTAAGTGGGCACATTGCTGTACCCTGATCTACAGGGACTCATTATTTTCCCGAGTTAATTCTTAATAATAGCCGAAACATCTCATTTACTTTACTACTGCTACAAAATTTCCAAATGAAAACATTATTGCCAATTTTTTCTTAATCAACCTCTTTTTAGCTTTCCAACAACTTGCTTTCTTTCTATCACCCCCCACCATTTAATTGCCTTCCAATATAGTGAGAAATATAATCATTTCATTAGCTCAGTGTAACCAGACTATCAGATATGCTACGCATAGTTTCAACTGTGAGTTGAGGCCAATATTCACATCCTTTGTGTGCTTTAACTCCTTAGGGAATCAAGGCACGCAACAGGAGGTTGTCACGTCATTAGAAATTCATGAGAGTGATTTGAAAGTCTGTGGTATGAATAACAGAAGCATGTTTCGGAGATTTTCTGCTCGCTTAGATGTTTGTGCGTGCAAGTTGAAATTAATTCGCATTGAATTGTTTTCCGTTCATGTTGGGTTTTGTATGAAAGCATCGCACGAACAATTGATGAAGACAACAACAAGAGCCAAGAAATGAAAGGCAAAAACGTTAATGGTCTGTATAAAGAACCACAAAATTAAGTTAATTTAGCAGAATAGTGGTGGTGTGGAATAAGAACAAAATAATAGGATATGTTGAATTGGCAGAAATAGAAGGAAAAAAAATAGAGAAAGTCCAAATAAATAGAATAAATTCAATAAATTTATATATTTTTTTAAATGACGTGACATGATACGTGATTAAATGCATATAAACATATACTTTTTTGAGGATTTCTGTACACTCTCTTAGCCTGGCAAGATACTACCATTGTATCTTGCCAAACCCGGAAAGGCTAGTTACACAATACCAAAATCTTATCGCCCGATAAGTTTAAACACATTCTTACTCAAGACATTGGAACGTACATTCGACACCATGATAAAGAGTGACATTCCTTACGATATGCTTAAATCCAAACAACATTCACACTAGGGTTATGTCTTTTTTAGAACCTCGTATAACTGTAGCATATTTTTAATAGTTTTTACCTAAGATTAGATAAAAAAGCTCATGCACAAATTCGTATGAAAAATTGTCCATATGAGCTTTTTCGAAAAAAAATTCGAAGTCATGTATAACTGAAAATAAGCCTTGGAGCCACACGATACAACCAAAATTGCATAAGAGAATTGAATATAACTGTTATAAATACCACTACCTTCTTGGGTGACGCTTTCAAGACCTTTTGATCGATTAAATCATTTCAGGGACGTATTGTTTTATAATTGCTATATTTGCTAAACTTATGAGTACATAGGCTTGCAAATTAATTTTCAAGACAACTGTGGTTGTTGATTTTAGCTAAAATTTTTAACCGAACCAGCTGTTATTCGACATTTGAGGTTTTCAGTGGTCACAAAATTTCTCCACTAAAAATCGTCAGTATAGGTCGGCCCGGCCGAACTTAACGACTTTTTACTTGTTTTAGGCCAAAATTTTAATAGAATCGTCACGAAGATGATGCGAAGATTTGGGAGATGATGCTGGTCCCACAGGGGGAAGCATATTGATTGTCGTGATCGTTTAATAATATTCAGCCGTCGGAATGGGGGAATAAACTGACGTGGAGAAAATTCAAAGTTTTATCCTTTTACGAATATCTCAGCTTCTGGTAGGGGTATTTTCAACGGCAAAGCCTATTAATGGTAGAACAAAATATTACCTTTACATTGATTCAAGTAGGTTGGTCCAACGAGGTATCGCATTAATGGATGCACTACCAATTTTATTTTATTTATCTGTTTATTTATTTTTTTTTTGTAATTTTGATGGGATCGTCACGAAATTTTGTTGAATAATGAGGGTTACAAAGAGGAAGAAGCATATTGAGTTTGGTGATAGATAATACTCCCCAAAAGAAATGTTTACCAGTGTAAAGCTTCTCGACAGGTGTATTGGTGTAAGGCATTACATAGTCGGCCCCGTCCCGACTACAGCATTTGTATTAGAACTTCACACAGAGCTACTTCACTTGATTCTGGTATCCGGTCCGATACTATTTGATTTATAGATTCACCCGTTGTGAACCGTAATATGCATTGGTGGTATGTTTGGTGGTCTCTTTCGATCCACTCGCTCATCTTTTTCAGTCTTATAGACGCGATGGCTGCTTCATACCTTACCTGTATTTCTATCGGGTGGACAAATAGAATTGTTTCTAAAGCCCTAGTTGATGTAGTCCTCATCGCCCCGCTAATGCCTAGGCAGCACATTCTTTGGACTCTTTGCAATGTTTCCACATTGTACTTTTTGTCCATAGCTGTCCACCATACAACAGTTGCGTAAGTAAGAATCGGTCTTATTACGCTTCTGTATAGCCAGTGTATCATTCTAGGATTAAAACCCCATTTTGAGCCTATAGCCCTTCTACAAGTTGACCAATATCTGTGTGCTTTGGCAGCCCTTTCCTGAATATGGTCTTTCCATTTGAGTTTCCTATCTAGAATTACCCCCAGATATTTAACTGTTGGAGATATAGTTAATGTCTTATTCAGGAAAACTGGTTCCTCGACGGAGCCCAATTTCGTTTTCCTAGTGAAAAGACATAACTTGGTTTTTTCCGGGTTAACATTAAGACCTCTTGGTCTAGCCCAGTTGTAAGCTATATTTAGAGCCTCTTCGGCTCTCCTGCAAAGTAGATTTGGATTCTTTCCCCTTAGAAGTAATATAACCTCGTCTGCATAACAGACTGGTTCAAATCCTTCCTTGGTTAATGACCTTAGTAGACTATTTATGGTAGTGACCCACAGAAGCGGCGATAAAATCCCCACCTGTGGCGTTTGTCTCTTCTTGTTACGTCATGTAGCGCGCAGCTTATCCATCTGTTCCTTAGCATGTCGTCTATCCAGTTCCTCAGCGTTCTGTCTAAGCGAAATTCGTCTAAGGAGTGGATCAGCATTTCCGTGCTGACATTGTTGAAAGCACCTTCTATGTCGATGCAAACTGCGAGTGTGTACATCTTCATTTCGAAGGTCCTCTCTATGTGGTGTACTACCTCATGTAATGCGGTTTCCACTGATCTACCTTTCACGTATGCATCTTGTTTATATTTCAACATGTCGTTGGGGATTTTGCTCTTGATCATGGTATCGACTGTCCGTTCCATTGTCTTGAGTAAAAAATATGTTAAACTTATCGGGCGATAAGATTTTGGTACTGCGTAACTTGCCTTACCTGGTTTGGGTATAAAAACCACCCGTTCCTCCTGCCAGGATATGGGAGTATACGCAAATTTTAAGCACGCGTTGAAAATTCTGACCAGCTTGGACGAAATGTAGTCCACTTCCCTTTGAAGCTTTGTTTGGTGAGAAGCTCATTATGGCTTGCTTAACCATAGAGTTGTCTATTTTTGGTACTTATTCTGATGTGTGGACATTTTCCGTCGAAAGCACTGTTTGGGCCGCAGTGCTCGAAGGGAAGTGTGTTCTCATCTGAAGGCCTAAGGTTTCCTCGCTTGTTTCCATCTTCCTTCCCATTTCATCAACCATTAGCTCGGCTCGTGTATGAGTTTTGGATAGAAACTTTTTAATTTTTGATACGTCGTTTACGCTATCTACCTGTTCGCAGAAAAGTTTCCAGGAGTTGCGTTTGGCGTTCCTTGTCAGTTTGTTGTATTCTTTTAGTTTTGATTTGTAGTTGTCCCAGAATACAGCTAATATTTTTCGTTTTGCCCTATTGTAAAGTCTACGGACCTCTTTGCCTTGGTTACGAATTTCCCCTGTCATCCAGGGTTTTTCGTAGGCAGACTTCCTTTACTGTCAATGTCCTCTTTACTTAGGCATTCCTCATCTTCTCCTTGCCCTAGTCTGTACCTTAATTTAATTCCGAACTTGGTCCAGTTTGTTTTGGATTTGTTACGGAATGTTATCGGGTTTGGCGGTGGCCTTGATATTTTGAACCTAATATACCTGTGCGGGGGCCACCGTGGTGCAATGGTTAGCACGTCCGCCTTGCACTCAGAAGGTCTGCGGTTCGAATCCCAGGCCAAGCAACATCAAATTTTCAACGGTGGCAAAATTCCCCCTCAGTAATGCTTGGCGACATTTCCTGAGTATTTAAGCCATGAAAAACTTCTCTACAAGTGGTGTCGTAAGACACGCCGTTCGGACTCGGCAATAAAAAGTAGGTCCCATATCATTGAGCCAATATGAATCGGCGTGCACTCATTGATATGAGAGAAGTCTCCCTTGTCCCATCTGGGATGTTTGTGGAACAATTATATATATATATTATACCTGTGGTCAGAGAAGGAGTGGTCATCTGAGACCTTCCAGTCATGTACCTCGTTTATTAGGTTTTCTGTTTCATATTGTTATATCTAGTACTTCCTCCCTAATTCTGTTAACAAAAGTAGGTTTATTTCCTACGTAAAGAGTTATTAGGTCGTTAGTATTCACGGGTGCCACCGTGGTGCAATGGTACGCACACCCGCCTTGCACACATAAGGTCGTGGGTTCGATTCCCCGGCCAGACAACATCAAAATACTTTTCAACGTTGGCAAAATACCCCTCAGTAATGTTGGCGACATTTCCTGAGTATTTCAGCCATGTAAAACTCCCTAAAACTTCGATAAACTGTAGGTCCCACATCATTGAGCTAATATGAATCGGGGTGCACTCATTGATATGAGAGAAGTCTCCCTTGTCCCTTATGGGATGTTTGTGGAACAATTATTATTATTAGTGTTAAAATAATCTAAAAGGGCTTGTTCCCTTTTGTTAGTGTTAGTACTACCCCACGAAATGTGGTGTGAGTTAGCATCGCTACCTACTAGTACTTCGTTACCTGTTTGCTTGATTTTCCTCACCAGCTGCTGCAATTCCGACGTAGGTGGTAATGTCGGGGAGTCGAACGGTAGGTATATAGACGCTATGTATATATTACCAGTCTCTTGCTTCAATACCGTGGCGTCCGACGATGACAACTCTGGAGAGAAAAGAGAACATAAATTTTTATGGACTATAATACAGGTCCTCGGGCGGGTACCTGTACTAGCGTAGAAAAGTTGATAATTTATATGGTTCAAACCAGAGACCTTGTTCTTCACTGACCAAGGTTCCTGGATTATATTACCTTTGTTCAATGTAATATATAATGTAACCGAGACTTCGTATCTGAAAGCTATAAAAGTAAAAACGTATCAGTCGGCTTTGCCGACAGAGATATAACCTCAGACTATGTGAATTGAAACTTTCATCTACGGACAGATCGAATGTATTTAGGATCTTTTCAGAATTTTGTGTCCCTTTTTGAACATTTGAATTTGCCGCCAAAAAAAATGGATTAGGTTTAAAGTTCAAAAGTGTTGGGGAGGAGGTACTTAAAGAAATGGACCGACATAGTCCATTATGGAAGTGGATCTTACTTTGGGAGTCATATCTTTTCGATAGATATCGCGCCCACTAGTCATTTTAGTGGGTCATCGTATAACTTTTTGGACTAGTATGTCAGGAACCATTGACTTGTCCACGGAAAACATACTTCTTGATAAAAGGACCACAACGAACAGCTTCGATATACATTTACAAAGGATCTTCGAACAGACCCTAAACTGGACTTAGACACAAATGTTGAACTTTTGTAGAGGAGGTACCCTTAGATGGGTCATTTTAGAAGTTAAACTAAATTTGGATAAAATATTAGGAGATTCAAAGTTTGGACCAAATTGGTTGCCTCGTACAAAAGATATTATGCATACCAGTTTTGTGAAATTTTTAAATATTGGCGACAAGTACCGGAATTTTTGGACCGATACAAAATATGACGAAGGCCAACTTTTGGACCAAATCGATTGATCAGTTCGAGAGTTTGTGATTGTGCTCTCCAGCCAATACATATGGTACCGATTCAGTCCAAACTTTGGGGTTTTGTACACCTTTCGGGCTTTTTTATCAAGAAGTATGGACTTGCTACTGAAAAAACTTTTGCCTTCGTAATTGACGCAGCGAATGCAAACTGCTTCAAAAAAAATCAAAGTGATTCGAGAGCAGGTCTTAAGGTGAACTTGTCCTAAATTTTGTGTGGGAGAAACTCGAAGAAGTGGACAAATATAGTAAATATTCGAATCCGATCTTTATCTGGTCGAAAAATTAGGATGTGTAAAGTATGGACCAAATTGGTCACTCCCATCTAACACTTTTGAACTTTTGTGGGGGAAATACGTGACAGAGTGGGCCGATATGGATTGTCTAAAAACTTAAACTAAGTTTAGAGCAAATATTACGAAGGCCAAATTTTGGATCGAATCTGCAGGTCCCTTCGAGAGTAATCTTGCGCTCCAACCACTACACATTGTGTCATAGGGTTTTTGTACACTCAGCATTTATGCTAACGAGGGTATATACACTTTCATTCGGGCAAAATGTGCCTCATCGAAATAATGGTTTTAGACCCCAAGTATGTTTGGACGAAATCCGTTTCAGGCAATTTGGAGTTGATTTAGCAATGTCCGTCCGTCTGTCTGTCTGGCTGGCTGGACCGCACGATAACTCTCGAACGGATGAACCGAATCGGTTCAAACTTTGGCTTTCGTAATATTTTTTCCAAACTTAGTTTAAGTTCGAAGATGGTTTATATCGGTCCATTGCTTCCGGTACCTCCCCCACAAAAGTTCGAAAATGTTCCGAAAATTTGAGCGCACGATAACTCTTTAAGAAAGTAACCGATTTGGTTCGTACTTTGCAAATCGTGAAGTTTCTACGAGACTTAGATGAGGTTCCTGTATGGACTCAATCGGTCCACTCCTTCGGGTACCTCTCACACAAAATTTCGGACAACTTCAGTTTAGGACCTGCTCTCGAATCGTTTTGATTTTTGTTGTAACAACTTGTATCCACTGCCCACCATACGACGGCACAAGTTTCATCAGGAGCAGGTCCATACTTCCTGAGAAAATAGCCTGAAAGTTGCAAAAAACCCCTATGACACCATGTATAGTGGTTGGAGAGCAAGATAACTCTCGAACGGATCTGCCGATTTGGTCCACAATTTTGCCTTCGTAATATTTTGTCCAAACATAGTGCATAAAATTGTGCACCGATTTGGTCAATACTTTACACATCCTAATACATCTAGTAGCTATATATCAGGTTCGAATATGGACTATATTTGTCCACTCCTTCGGGTACCTCCCACACAAAATTTCGGATAAGTTCACTTTAAAACCTGCTCTTTGATTTTAGTTGAAGCAACTTGCATTCGCTGCCTCAATTACGACGGTAAAAGTTTTGTTCAGAGGCAAATCCATACTTCTAGATAACAGCCCAAAAGGTGTAAAAAACCGCCTATGGCACCACATGAAGTGGCTGAAGAGTTCGATAACTCTCGAACTGATAAACCGATTTGGTCCAAAATTTGGCCTTCGTCATATTTTGTCCAAACTTAGTTTCAGTTTCACTTTCACTCTTTAACGGGGCAACCAATTTGGTCCAAACTTTGGATCTCCTAATATTTTGTCTAAATTTAGTTTAACTTGGCCCATATCGGTTCTCTTCTTAGGGTACTTCGCCTACAAAAGTTCAACATTTGCGTCTAAGTGCAGTTTAGAATATAATATGTTCGAAGATCCTTTGGAAATGTATACCGATGCTGTTCATTGTCGTCCTGTTTACAGAGACATTATGTTTTCCATAGACAAGTCCATGCTTCCTGGCATACTTTTCCAAAAGTTATACGATGACCCATTAAAATGTCTAATGGTCGCGATATCTAGCGAAAAGATATGACTCCCAAAATAAGGTCCACTTACATAATGGAATATGTCGGTCCAGTCTTTAAGAACCTCCTTCGCAACAATTATAAACTTTATTCCTAATCCACATTTTTGTCGGCAAGTTCAAATGTCCAAGAAGGAGAGCAAAATTCAGAAAATTCCGTAGATGAAAGTTTCAATTCACATAGGCTGAGGGTATATCTTTGTCGGCAAAGCCGTCTAATACTTTTTTTACTTGTTTTTGCACTTTTCAGGCTATTTTCTCAGGAAGTATGGACTTGCCCCTCATGAAACTTGTACCGTCGTATAGGGACCAGTGAATACAAGTTGTTACAACAAAACAAAGCGATTCGAGAGCAGCACCTAAACTGAACATTTCCGACGTTTTGTGTGGGAGGTACCCAACGAAGTGGCCCGATTGAATCCATATTGGAACTTCATATAAGTCTGGTGAAAATTTCACGATGTGCAAAGTGTGGGGGAGGTACCGGAAGGAGTGGACCGATACAACCCATCTTCGAACTTAAACTAAGTTTGGACAAAGTTTTACGAGAGCCATATTTTGGACCGAATCGGTTCATCCGTTCGAGAGTTATCGTGCGCTGCAGCCATACAGACAGACGGACGGACATGGCTAAATCAACTACAAATTGTCTGAAACGGATTTCGTCCAAACATACTTGGGGTCTAAAACCACTATTTCGATTAGGCACATTTTGCCCGTATGAAAGTTTATATACCCACTTTAGCATAAATACTGAGGGTATAAAAAATAAAAGTAGAAAAAAACGAAAGAGAACAAGTCGACTTCATATGCACTTCGAAATCAAATAACGAAAAATATGTTGTTATATCCACTTATTTAAATAATTATGCTTTATCAAAGCTAAAATTTCCATATATCCTCGTCCTCTGTATACAACATATTCGCATTCACATTAATAGATTTTCTTTTCTCACTGTTGATGTATAAAATCCTGTATATGTATTTTTTAGTTTAACGTCTTTTAAAACATAATCCATTTCCTTTTACTACATCGATGCAATTCATATTTTCAGCTGTACGAGTTAAACTTTGTAAATATTAACAATTCAAAAAGAAATTTTGCGATGCGGAAACATAACTGCAATTCCATTACAATTTCAAACTTTTACTGCTGCTGCAATGTTATGAATATTTTCCTAAAATGAAAACAAATAGAATAAAACCGAAATGTAGCAAAGGACAAAGTTAAACTTTTTACAAATACATGTATACGTACATATTTTGTTCATAACTACAATCACACTACAAAGAACACCAATTGGGGGTTTCCAAGATCATGATTGTTACAAAGTGCTATTGTTGGGGAATTTCATATTTGATAAGTATAGTCGAAACACTGCTATCAGCTACATTCAACAAAATGTGAATTAAAAACCGTAAAGGTTTAAATCGAATACAAGAGATTAAAAATGTTGGTTACATCATGATGGAAAGGATCTTCGATAAGTGTTTTTAATAAAATATATTCGTGCTAATTTTTGCACAACAACTTTGCGGGTATGTGTTGAAAGATGATTCTAGGAAGAGCAGAGACACCAGGTTGACTTGATAGTAAAAGATATTTTTCACAACTGCAAATTTTGCAATAAGTTTAATATAAATACTAGTTATCAAACTCAGCCTTTGTCTAGTACCACATCTGATATGCCTGATGAGCTGAATAACCGCCAGCGAAACGATCGTGGTATATAGTTGGATCGTGGCCTATTCGGTAGATATAACATTTTGAATACAAACACCTTAGGTCATGATAGCTCAATTAATTAAATACATACTATCGATTGTACCGTTATTAGTTGCAATTCAGAAAAAAGTCAAAATAGTTTCTGGAATGGAGCTTTTGGATCCTAAATCGGTATAAGCCCTTTAGATTCCTAAAATCAGTAGTTACCTTTATATGGCGACTTTATAAAAACGTGGAGTCTCAATAGAGAACTAGTTATACCGAAAAACAGTTTATTTGGTTGCATGAGATGGCTAACATCTTATTGGCAATTTCATTGGCTAAATATCTATTTTCTGACTCAGTTGCACTAGACTTCTTTTTTCTGTTCTGTTAGCTATCTTTCGTTACCTTCCAAGATCCTGGTCTTTCTTTCTGCATATGTATTTACGCTACCTCTTAGGTAGTGAGGATTGCTTTTTTATCATTTCAATCAGCTTAAAGTTAAATCGGAATATTTTTAAACCCTCAACCATATGTAGTATAGAGGGTATATTATGTTTATATTTCTGCTTGTAGCGCATTGAAATAATTAGTTGTGACCCCATAAAGTATATATTCTTGATTATTTTGTTATTTTGTAACCACTGAAATAAGTAGTCAGAAACTACTCAGTATCTACTTATTTCAGTGGTTACAAAATAACCAGATATTTCGCGCGACATGCCCTTGTTAAAATAATGGGCGGGAAAGGAGGTTTGTAATGAGGATTTTTGCTGGGATATAACAGTACCTCCTTATTTTACGTATTTTAGCTGCATTTTTTGTCCGAACTAGCAGTAATTTTACACTTGAGGTTGTCATTCTCCACCAAACATTTTCAAAATAGGTACATACTTTTGATGAACCGATTTGGTTTCAGGGGCATGTCTGTATCTATGGCATAATTTTTAGTGTATGGAACGCACGATAACTGTGGAAGGATAAGCAGATTCGGTCCAAAATTTGGCCTTAACAATATTTTGTCAAAACGTAGTTTATGTTCTAAGATGGGCACTATCGGTCCACACCTTCATGTACCCTCTCCTAAAAGTTAAAAAATATCACTAAAATGGTACGCGCTATATCTAAACGGACCAACCGGTTTGATTAAAACTTTGGATCCCCTAATATATTGTCAAAAGGTAATTTACTTTAAAAATGGTCCATGTCGGTCTTCTCCTTAGCGCTCGCCTCCTGCAAAACTTCAACATTTTTGTTTGATACGGTATACGTTTGAAAATTATGCCCATGCGAATCCTCGTGGTCCTGTTTACAGCGCTATTATGTTTTTCGTGGGCAAGTCCGTGCTTCCGACATAGTGGTCCAAAACCTCTAAGTTATTGGTGACTAATTATGATGAATGACTCCCAAAAAAAGATCCAAAAATGGGCCATGTTTGTACATTCCTTCAAGTACCTCTTCTGAAACACTTTTGAGCATCAATCCTAGATATCAATTTTTTAGGTCATACAGCTCGATTAATTAAATTAATTAAAAATCTCACAATTAATGTCCTTCGCCCTAGAAAGGCAAAACTTAAAAATAAAAAATATATATTTTTTGTCAGCAAGTACAACGTCCAAAAGGGGTCACAAAATCTGAAAACCTCCTAAATACATATTTATTAAGGAAAAGGATTTTGGTTGCGTAGCCAGTATTCGATTCGATATTATCAATAAATGAAAATTTCAATTCACACAGGAGGAGCGTATACCTCTGATTGAGACTTTTTCACTTGTCGTTATATTTTTTATTCGAACTATCTGTAATTGAACATTTGAAGTTCTTAGCGTTCACAACACTTCTTCACTTAAAATTGTCAATATAGGTCCATGTCTTGGTATAGTTCTCATATAACGGTAATACCCAATTTTCGGTATTTTGTAAATTTTAGCTAAACTTTTTGACCGAAATGTTAAACTACTACTTTCAGGTATTTTGAGGATTTTTTGCTGCATTTTTTACGGAACTACCGATTGACAATTTGACATTTGAAGTTCCCAGTGGCCACAAAACTTATTCAGCAAAATTATAAAAAATAGGTAGGAGTATATGTTTTGGTACAGCTCCCTATTTTAGGTTTTTTAAGGAATTGTGCTACAGTTTTGACAGAACTACTTGTAGTTTGACGGGAGCCACCGTGCTCCAATGTCATGCACACCCGCCTTGCACACTAAAGGTCGTGGGTTCGATTCCCCGGCCAGGCAACATCAAAAATGTCAACGGTGGCAAAATACCCCTCAGTAATATTGGCGATATTTCCTGAGTATTTCAACCATGTAAAACTTCACTACAAGTGGTGTCTTAGGACACGCCGTTCGGACTCGGCAATAAGCAGTAGATCCCTTATCATTGAGCTTATATGAATCAGGGTGCACTCATTGATATGAGAGAAGTCTCCCTTATCCCATATGGTATGTTTTTGGAACAATTATTATTACTTGTAGTTTGACATTTGAGGTTCCCAGTGATCACATAACTTCTTCACTATAGTTTAAACACCTTATTGGGCCCCACGCATTTCGGATTCCTCGTATTGCACTGAGCATAAAAGTCCGCTCGATTTTGACGTGTAGTTTTTTTATCCACAAGGCCAAAACTGTCTGAAGAAGCGTTCCAATTCTTTTGTAATGTGCTAGAAAGTTCTTAACTATTGTCATGGCAACAATTTTGTCTTAGTGTTGTATCGAAACTCTGAATGATTTGGCTGTAAAAAATAAAAAACTTCACAACCTGTGGGCTCAGTACAATCCCAAGAAAAAGAAACGCGAAGGGCTCAATAAGCTGTTTTACTTTCATACAAATCGTCCCGACCTATTTTTCACCAATAACTGTCAACACAGATCAATGTTTAAGTGTAGACCCCATATAACGATTGCTTAAGAGTTTAGGTCTTTTGATTAGCTTAGCTACGTTTGGTGGCAAATATCTGTAATTTGACATTTGAGGTTCCTAGTGGACACAAAACATCTCCACTAAAATTTTTTAACATAGGTTCATCCCTGGTATAGCACCATATAACAGCACCTCCAGATTTTAGATGTTTTGAGGAGCTTAGCTTTGTTTGTCGATATGAGTCCCATATATAGGTGCCGCATAGTGGTTCAGAATCGTTTTTTTTCTGGTGAAAATTCTGTAACTTTTGAACGGATAGAGATAATTCGTTTTTGTTCGACAGATATCACAATTAGTTTAGTTTCCTTTCCTTAGTTTCCTTTCGTTTATGAAGAAGACTAAATACCAAATTTCAGCAAATTCGGTAAAACAATGTGACTAAACTTCAAAATACCGAAATTCGGGAGCGTCGATCTTTACCTAAAAATTTCTGGCGGAAAGTTTTTAGTCTCAAACATAGATGGTCTGTCGGAAATAATGACGTATATGACATACGTCAGAAACGTTGTAAACCTTGCCAAAAAACAAGGTTTTTTACAGCATAAACAATAGAATTGTATAACCTAAAATCTTTTTTTTCATAACAACAAAACTCATTTTATTATTTCTTTTAAGATTCAGTTTTAATAAAAAAGAAACAAACATAAAAATGTCGTTCAAAAAAGTTTATCTATATTTTTTATATTATATGGGCATTATTGTTTCATTATTAATTATTTCTCCAGCAAATTCTTTGAAGCACACGTAGTATTCAGAATGTATTGTAGATGGCGTGCTAAGTGCTTAATCCAATTTTTTGTTCAATAATTTCACTTATTTAACAAAATAAATTATCAATACAAACGTGATTAAATTTCCAAAACAGATGCGTAGGCTTTTCAATAACAAAGACAGGCTTTTAGAGTTAGTATTAATTGAAAAATATGGTGGTAACATAAATTTTTTGAGGTTTATGACGTTTACTACTTTTTATACGTTTTCAACGGGTATATGACGTTTTCGACGTTTACAACTTTCTGACCTTCGAAAACCTAAAAAATCATCATACAGACCATCTCTGGTCTCAAAGGAGACTATTTACCAAATTCCCGATATTTCGATAAAAACCTTTAAAGTACCGCGAAAGCTATATGAAGGCGTGAACCTATACCGACAAATTTCATATGGAAAGTTTAATACCCCAAATGAAGACCAAATTTCAGTAATTTCGGTGGAATATTGAAGCCACAAACTTCAAAAAACCGGAAATAGGAAGGTACCGTTCTATGGGGACTATGCTAAGGCGTGGACCTTTACCGACAAATTTATAGGGGAAAGTTGTATACCCCCAACGAATGCTAAGTACCAAATTTCAGCCATTTCGATGTGATATCGGGTGGTACCGTTCTATTGGGGCTAGCCTATTTGCAATACCAAACATCCTAGGAGCAATAGAAACTTCTATGCCAAATTACAAACCTCTATCTTAAAAATTACGAGCTGTATCTTGATTTCAACAGGCAGACGGACGTAGAGACGGACATGGTTATATCGACTTAGAATTTTACTCTGATCAAAAATATATATACTTTTTTGGGTCTCCGATGAATATTTTGATGTTTTACAAACGGAATGACAAATTTAATTATACCCTCCATATTACGGCGGTATAAAAATGGTCAAATTCTAATAAATGAACTATATAAACACAAAACAAGTAAGAGAGGGTTATAGTCGGACAGGGCCGACCATGTAATACACAACTCCTCGATACCTGGGCACTATTTTCCAAGGAACTTCTTTTATATGATTGCGAAATATTTTAGCCGTCCGGTCATACATACCTAAGTTGATATACATGGTAACATACCAGAGATATAGAACATACATACATATATACGCCGTCAATATTTTCCGTATTTTATAATGTCAAATCTGGGCTTTTTCGCTTCATATTATTAAAACAAGTTTGAAAGTATCAGTCAGCTGTGCCGTCGGAAATATACCCTCAGACTCGGAAACAAAGAAAATAAGTAAACGCAATACTTATAACGTTGCTATGGTTTATCTTAAATTTTGGGCCAATTTCCCAAGAAAAATGGACTTTGACCCTCAAAAAATTGTACCGTCTTAAGAAGGTACAAAAACAAAAAAATGCAAAAAAATTTAAACAATCCTAGACGATTCCTAAAACGGCACTCTTTCCAAAATTTGAGTGGGAGGCACCCGAAGGAGTGTTCCGATGTAGTACATATTCGGACGTAATCCAAGTCTCTAAGAAATAATACGATGTACAAAGTTAACACCAAACCAGTTTCTCCCTTCGAGGGTTATCTTAGGCACTAGTCAGTTTAGTTGGCGTCGTCTCAGAAAATATGGACTTGCCCCCAAAAAATTGCACCGTTTTAAAAGGCCCGCAAGGCGAACATGTTTCAAACAAATTCAAATCGGGGCGATGCTAAACTTTTGCAAAGGAGTGAGTCGATATAGTCCATATTCAAATTTAAGCTAAGTTTGGACAAAATTTACATGACCTAAAATGTGAACCAAATAGATTGATTCTTCGAGAGTTATCGTGCGCAGCAGCCAGCCAGACAGACGGACGGACATGAGCAAATCGGCTCTAAATTGTCTGAAATGGATTTCGTCCAAACATACTTGGGGTCTAAAATAATTAGTTCGATAATATCGTTGACCTAAATGTTGAGGGTATAAACAAATAATAAAAGAACTTTAGAAATAGTTTTCGGTGCTTTTTATAGAATGGATCAATAAAAAAAGATGAATATTTCGAGGTACTATTACATTACTTTTTACCAAAGGCATCACAAAAAATTCAAGGCCCCTTACATCATTGTAATTTGTAACAATATAAAAACCTGGAAATCCTTCTTTCATGATTTGAAAACTTTTCTATCATGATTGCGACATTTTGTAACATGAAATGTAAATGAAGTCCTATGCAAGAAAAGCACAACAATAAAAAACACGTATATGTTAGGCAGTACTTTAGTTACACTATGCAACACTGAAAATGCAAACAACTTCTAGTATGCATTTTTTGAACATATTTGCATTTATTACGTCTTTATCGCAGAAACGAATAGGAATTTGGCCTTGCTGTCTTTAGCAATATTGTAGCCCTAAATTAGTAGAATTTACATTTTAAAAAACCACATCAGAAAAACTCCATCTAGGGCATCAAAATCTAAAAAATATAGAAAATTTTACATAATTGCTGAAATTCTGGTCTGTATTGGCTAAACTATTGGGAGTTGAACCAACTAACCTTTTGCAAAAATCTTCCAAATAAAGTTCTCGGTGCTTACTCCATTTTGTTTTAGCGGTATTTTGCATTATATCCTTTACAACAGGTATTTCAAACACAGTTCACACCAACAGTTTATTCTCGCATTTCGGATTTTAACTTCATTATTGACATTTTTATTAAATCTTAGTTGAAAAATGTACTGAAAACAACGACATAGAAGCACTTTACAACAATAACATGTTCTGACGGCTTGTGTATTACATTCCAGGGAATATTTTTCCAAAAGAAAATATTCAGAAAAAATTAACAATTTTGGAGATACGGTGCGAAATATATAAAAATTGTGCAATTTTTGCATATATTTTGAAATTTGAGGCAATAAATGTAGTTATTCGAGTTCATTATTTCCCAAAATGTGTTATTCTTGTCCTTATCTACAAATTTGCTTCAAAGGTCAAAAGAAGATTCGCATTGGTTTCAGAGAAATAGCACGGATTTCTTTAAAAACCCAATATTTAACCATGTTTAGATGAGGCCATAAAATCCGATCTGGATCTGACACAACAAAACACAACTAGGGTTTCTTGTTGTTTGGGTCTGTACTTTCAACAAATCCTCAGTTAGAATTGTTTGCACAAGGCCACCTTAAAAATGTTGCACAGTGTTATCTAACCGCTAGATTGCCGAAATATGTCTCCTAGAAATGAAATATAGACCAAAAATTGAATTTGGATATTTTTCCCACAAAAGTTCACCCGCCAAGAACTATCCGCTCCATATACAAAATTGTTGGCCTTGACCAAAATTCTTACCTCAGGTAAAAATTTTTCAGTATTAAACTATAACTGCGAACTCTACCGTGATTATGGTTACTATACACACAATTAAAAGTGTGGAATTTCTGTATATACTAGGCTGTAACTTTGTTATCTGAGCACGTACATCAACATAATTGGCGATCGAGAGATCGTGTTTCAAAAAATAAATCGCGTGGGCGGAATGTGTCTGCCAGGAATAAACATATCAGATATATATTAAATCGAGTCCTCAATCACTGTGTGCCGCCCGATTGAAGACATTTTTACATACATTTTCTGCCCTAATTTGGGCATTTCGGGAATCTGTGGCCATAAAATATCTCCACCTAAAATTGTGGACCGGAAAGAAAACTAATTATTCCATTTTAGTTCAGAATATTTTTATTTATTTTATGGTTTAGGGTATAAAAATTTCGGTCTTGCCGAACTTAACGATTTTTTTACTTGTTATCATCTGAATACGGGTTATAGCGTACAAATTTGTCTCAAACCTTTATAGAGTTGGTTTTACTTTTTAAAGAATTTTCACAAAAAGAAACTTTCACCGCATGATTGTGTGTATTTGCACAGCGCATAGGTGTTGTGCTCATGTGAAGTTTGTACAAAGTTTTACTGTTGTGAACATTAATTCAACTTTTGTACAAATTAAATACACCGAAACGTACAACATCATAGCGTACACAATGGAATACCAATGCGCTAAGCCATGTCCTGTGTCAAGGATAAAGTTTTATCAAAACAATTACTCGCACCAGTTAATTTTGTTGTCAAAAGTCGTAGATTTCTCATAGAGACAAAACTTTCTCTATGAATGCAGCAAAATTCAATGTTGGAGGAATATGTTATCGCTTGTCAGGAATCATATGTTTGAATGTATGTATGTATGCGTGTGTGTGCTCTCACTTACAATTGAATGTTGAAAGTTTGTACGACTTTTATAACCGTTGCTTGTGGTGAAACGTTAGCCAGCGGAATGAGTAAATTATCCCAAAATTTCGAAACAGAGTGACAAGTTAGCAGGAATTATTTATAGATAAAATTTATTAACGATTTAAAATTCAAATAGTAACTATATAACTAACTGTAAATTTGATAAACTAACAGTGCCGATTACAACACTATGATGAATAACGTGTTACATAGAAGATGACGTTGGGGATAACGTGCATCAACAAGGGCAGAATATCTTTTTGGTCCACCTTCCTTAATTCCAGCATATAGCAATACTTCTGATTGGTGGGAAATTAGGACTTCTGATTGTTTAATTTTTTATTAATGCCTTCCGAGTGGAGAAGTAAATTTAATGAATAAATGCTTTGCTTTGGTAATAAATGTTATCATTTATTTGTAATTTCACATCCTCCGACACTCGAAGATTTATTATAATTGAAAAGTCAGTTTTGATTAACCTTTAATGGTTTTATGGTTGTAATAAACAACCACTAAAATTGTCTTATTCATGGCGTATCACTGTTAAACAGGTATAAAAACAACATAAAAATATATACCGACATACATGATAATAAATCACATGATATTGTAAACAACGTAATGTGAACCAAAGGTGATATGAGGGAACCGTTAAAGAAAACATAATAATCAATCAAGTAATATTTTCAAGCCATAATGAAGTATACACAAGAAATGGATAAAGTGAGAATTTTTCAAAATCTGGATAGCAATATTAATAGGTCACAGTGTTCAAAGTAGAATGTGAAAACCAAAGTTTTGCAGTGTTCGTAAAACATTCCTAATCACACCTACATTTTTATTAATGCTAGCTTGTTTATCACAAAACGAATTAATCTACGTTTTTAATCTTGTAAGGAATTAAAGGCTATGATGTTCCGTATCAGACACAGAAAATATTTTTTCTAGCTTTCGCGAAATGATTTTCTGATAATTTTTCCGATAATACTATGATATTAATTTTTGGTCATCAGGATAAAACAATATTTTTATTTTCACGAATTGTTGAGATATCAACGTCGAATTAACATTCATTGAATCAAGCAAGGTTTTCTAATAATTTTCCACTAAATACAACGAAATTACGGTGAAAAATTGCTTTAATTGATAGACAATTGAACAAGTAAGAAAGTATCAGTCAGCTATGCTGACGGAGATATACCCTCAGCCACTGACATAAAAAAACAAAATTAAACACAATAACTATGCCGTATATAAAATACATTGATTTTGTATCACGAGTTTGGTTTAAAATCTGTATTTACCGTAATGTCATTGACATATACCAAACATTATTAGTAGACATCGGATTTTTGCATGTTTTTTATTTCTTATCCGATTGGACTCAAATTTTGGATCTAGGCGTTTTAAGGGCAAATTTTTCTTAAAAATTGAAAAAATCGATATTTGGGGTCATATCAAAAATATGTAAAAAATATGCAAAATATGCAAAAAATATGCAGAATATACAAAAAATATGCAAAATATGCAAACATTTTTGGGCGAAAATAAAATTTACAATTAAAGTTGGAAAAATCATCAAAAAAAAAAAATTAGAGTGTCCTAAATTAAGACTGTTGGCCATTTAACGTCGATTTTTAGCAGATTATTATGTTATTGATACCTCTTACGACAGTGTGGTGTAGGGTATATGATATTGTAATACTATTTTTTATTGTTAAACTATGCAAAAATATAAAATTTGATAAAACATCAATCATTTTATGTAATTTTATGTAAATTCAATATTTTCTTTGTTTTAATTTGGAGCTTTATGCTGGTTTCAACTCAAAGGGAAGAAATCGATGTCGGATTTTTTTAGGCGGGGGTTGCTGCCTAAACTGTTTACTTAGATTAGATTTTAGATAGATTTGTGGAACGGTTAAAGCTATTTGCCCGTATTATGCATTAACTTAAAGGCCATTCTGTTCATTTTATGTTCAAAAACAAAATGCGTAAGTATTACTGAATTCGACATAGAAGCCAGTGTCCCGATTAACGTGACTACGTACGCCTTAGGGCGAAAATGGAGCCTATCTGGGTACATCCGACTACTTGGTACAGCAAACTACTTGGTTGTAATCTGCGGGGAGCTCGACTCGGAGTTAATGTGACTTTTTTATGAATTTCGAACAGTTGTTCTCTTGTAAGTTTGGGTCGAATATTTCCGGAGAAGTTTCCATCTTCACTTTGTCAAGATTTTTGTCGCCATTTGACTCTTTACGGTATTTTGCACTGTCGGATCAACCAATGCCAAGCCAACAAGTTCAGGACTAAGATGCCACAAGTGATTTATCATTTTGTTATTTCTTTTTCTGTCTATGTTTTCGTATTTCAATAGATCTTCAATGAGGTCTAGGTCTTTTTTTGATGCTAAACGCTTCGTAGAATCTGAAGAACCATCTGTCCCGAAAATAATCAAGCGCGGCTTCAACAAGAACTCCTTACCATGAAATTGTCATTGCTGTTGGACCCCTGTAAAGTGTCCTATAGGAACGTTAGTCGTATCATTTTATCTACAGTAGAAGCTCTCGGAGAGGACCCCAACATACCAGCTTGAGCAGATGTTAGGTCGAGAGCTTCTGTACCTGCGTACAGACTTATTAAAAGTATTGTTGAGAGGGATTTTTGACTGCAAGTTTGGCAGCACATACGTACATCAACCAAACATATTCACGCGATTTCTATAAGAATAGTTTGCGATTGACAAATCCATTTTCGATATAGGCGAGAATGTTTAAAACTACTTCCCAGCTGACTTCCCAACAACAAGAGGTCGTAGAAGGACTTTGTGTTTTCATCTTTCGAGCCTGGTTGAACGCTCCCAGAACGTTTTTATATTTTGTTTATTTATTTTGTATCAAACGACAACAACTGAGTGTTATAAACGAGAGTGTGGGTTTTAGATTTTACAAAACGCATAATGAACAAGATAATGTTTATGTAGTTATAATATAGGATGTGTTGGGTAAACGTAATCAAGAGGTTGAAAAGGATTAGAGACAATAGATTGAGTTTAATAAAAATAGTGAAAACGAAATTTAGAAATATTTTTAGGTCAAAAATAAGACCTAAACCGCATTGAAGATTTATTGAAATACGAAACAAATATCAGATAAAGGAAATAACAAAATGATAAATCATCTGTGGTATCTTAGTCCTGAACTTGTTGGCCTGGCAACAAGTAAGCAAAAGAAAATGGAAAAAACTACGTGGTGATGAACTCGACTCCTTGCTCTGCTATGTCGTTCACAAATTTCAAGTTGTTTACCATCCTTTACCCTTCCTGGTAATTGATGTTCTGTGGTCAAGTTGCAGGATCTTTTTCAAGAAATTCAGAGTTAATGCTTAATTTCTTGAACAACAAGTAAGTATCCCCTGTGATTACGTCTGGTAGACTTTTTCTGGGAATTTTGGCAGTTGTTCTTTTGTTAGTTTGGTTTACCCACATGGCTTCAAAATCACATTATGTCAGTCCCTTATATAAATTTAAATATGAACAAAATGAAAAAGACATTTGTTTTCATTCCAAAAAATTGATAATATGGGAAGAAATAAAAAATAAGTTACAATGTTTTATTTATAAAAGCACTTAAAACTAGAAAATAATTTTTAATGATAGATTCTCTCAAATAAAACGCTTGCCGTTTAATATTGCCATAATTTTTAATTCATCATTAAAAATTATTTTCTAGTTTTAAGAGCATTTATAAATAAAACACTGTAACTAACTTTTTTGACTACTGAGAACCTCATAACAAAATTATAGACAATTTAGGCCGAAATGTAGATAAAAACTTTAAAATACTTGAAATCGTGTTGTACCGTTATATAGGGGCTATAGCAAAACCTTGGCCTGAGTCCAACATTTTTGGTGAGGAAGTTTCTGTACCATTGGGAACCCCAATTGCCAAGTTATAGCCAATTCGGCCTAAAAATTAAAACAGAATCCTTAAAATAAGATTAATAATAAGAAAAAATGGATCCATATTGGTTTTGGTTTCATATTCATGTATTGTCATCCAAGTCTGAAAAGTGTGCAAAGTTTTATTTCGATTGGTCAACTACAACTGTGTGGAAAATTAGTTACTAGATTTGAACTAAGCGTTGGTGTCTGCTAGTTAAATAAAACACTGTAAAAAGGAATTTTTTCATAATAGACTCCATTTTCACCCTAAGGTGTGTACAGGACATTGACTTTATTATCTTGAATTCAGTACTACTTAGGTACTTTGTTGTTCGGCAAGAAATATCAAGAAAAGTATGGCATTTAATATAATGCATAACACGGGCAAATAGCTTTAACCGTTTCATAGATATGGGTCGCTGAAGTCGTCAAATAGCCAAAAAATCAAGATTTTCATAATTACGAGGCCCCAGTGGCATGTGTTAACATATTCCAATGGTGCCTAAACTTTAACAATCTTAAAATCTAACCAAACTAACAACTATAGGGGAGTGCCGCATAAAAAATCCGACATCGATGTTTTCCCTTTGAGTTAAAACCAGACTAATGCAACAAATTAAGACAAAGAAAATATTGAATTTTACATAAAATATTTGACAATTTAACAAATTTTATATTTTTTAATAGGTTAATAATAAAAAAAATGGTATTACAATATACATATAACGATATTTTTATATCCACACTGTGGTAAGGGGTCTCAATAGCACAATAATTATAATAATAATTGTTCCACAAACATACCAGATGGGACAAGGGAGACTTCTCTCATATCAATGAGTGCACCCCGATTCATATAAGCTCAATGATATGGGACCTACTGTTTATAGCCGAGTCCGAACGGCGTGTCCTAAGACACCACTTGTAGAGAAGTTTTTCAAGGCTGAAATACTCAGGAAATGTCGCCAACATCACTGAGGGGTATTTTGCCACCTTTGAAAAATGTTTGATGTTGCCTGGCCTGGGAATCGAACCCACGACCTTTAGCGTGCAAGGCGGGTGTGCATACCATTGCACCACGGTGGCACCCGATAGCACAATAATCTGCTAAAAAAGCGACGTTAAACGGCCAACAATCCTAATTTAGGACACTTTGAAGTTGTTTTGATGATTTTTTCAAACTTTAATTGTCAATTTTACGACTTTTATGACGATTTTCGGCCAAAAACTGTTTGCATATTTTTTGCATATTCTGCATATTTTGCATATTTTTTGCATATTTTGCATATTTTTTGCATATTTTGTGCATATGCAAAATATGCAAATATGCAAAATAAATACAAAGTATGACCCTGCCATTGAATTTAGATTTCTTTGAAACGAATTTTGGTCCAATCAGAACCTTCGTATCTTTATTTTTAAAAAAAATATGCAAATATGCAAAATCCGATGTCTAATTATTAGTAACCAAACTTCTTCATAAAGAACTCGAAATATTAAATTACGTTAAACTAAGTTTGAAAAATATTTAGAGTAATCTTGCACAATAGCCATTTTAGTATGTGCCGGGAGGGATTTGGAGCTTGCATCATTTTTTCAGGAAGTATTGATTTACTCCGGAAAAAATTGTACCGTTGTAAATGAGGCTGTTGAAAAAAGAATTAAAACGATGCTAGAGGAGCTCTTAAACTTCACTTCATCCGAATTTTGTGTGGGAGGTACCCGAAGAAGTGGACCAATATAGTCCATATTCGAACATAAACTAAGTTTGGACAAAATATTACGACACCCAAAATTTGGTTCGAATGAGTTGATCCGTTCGAGAATTATCGTGCGCACCAGTCAGACAGACGGACAGACTGACGGACGGACATGGCTAAATCGACTCCAAATTGTCTGGAAGGAATTTCGTCTTGGGGTCTAAAACCGTTATTTCGATGAGGCTCGGTTTTGGTTGTATCAAAGTGTATACACTAGGCCGCACAGTGGATCCACTTTATGGAGAAAGTGGCCAAAAATATTTAGAGTGTAAAAATCAAATCAATGCGCCGGTTACAGCTTTGTGCTGCTGCGCAGAGTGTTTTAAGAAACCACGAGCGTGACACTCTCCCCCCTTTCCCCTCTAGAAGGGGTATGCGATAAGAATTGTTTTATGCTGTTAATACAAAATGACATGAACAAAGGTCCCGATTATCATATGATCCAAAAATAGGCTTGGGGAAACAAAATAATTTCCAAAACAACATAAAATCCAACCAATTTAGCGGATTAAAAAAATCAATATTTTTTGTCTGAAAATTGGTAACATTTTTATTATAGATCTTATAGCGTTCTTCCTGGAAGGCACGTACCGCCAGCGTAAGTCTAATTTAGAAGAAAATTTCTTCATCTTGCCACTGATGCCAATTATGTTAATGTACGTGGTCAGATAACAGAGTTATACGCTAATATATCCATAGAAACCCTATTCTAGGGCAGCTTTAGTCAGCGACCCACCATTTATAGTCTGGCACTAGATGGCAGCAGATTTTAATACTGAATAATTTTAAACCCATGACCTACTTTGGAAAATTATTCCCTAGGTGGGCACTGGTGGGCATCATGAATATAACCTTAGGTCAAATTTAAGTATATGATCGAATTGGCATTACAAAATACACTAAGAAACTATGCAGCTAATTAGAATTCCACAACACGCTAAAACACAAATTTTTAATGAAAAATAAGCTATTACCTCCTCCTTCAAAATGCACTATCATATTTTGCTATACGTATTAGTTTTGCGATATTATGAATATATTTACTTGCACTTAAAATATAGGTTGTACTCACAACAAAAAATGTTAGTCAAATGTTCCGACCTTTGACGCTATTCTTAAGGAGATCGCGTTCGAATAAAACAAAAACTAATATATTTTTAAAAAGGTCCATGTCATAGCTGTCAGAGTTGTCAGATGTTGTACCAAAATTTTGACATTCATTTTTTTTTATTTTTGGCCAATGGGTGGATCCACTGTGGGCCGGGACGATGTGTGGAAGGAAAAAACATTAAAAGGCCCTTGGCGTTTCTGACTCCTGGGATTGAACTGAGCAAAAAAGTGTACTGGACCATATGTCTACGTCGAAAATCGAGCCTCCAGATTTTGACTTTAAGTTTTTTATCTACGTTTTTTTGACATCTTGGCATATAACAGCCAAACCATTGAGATTTTCGAGCCAACACAAAGACAGCAATTGTAGCCAACACAGTAATTAAGAACTCTCTAATACATCGCAAAAGCATTGGAAAGCTTTTTCTGGCAGTTTTGGTCTTGAGAAGGTGCAAACTTTTCGGAAAATGCCGATAAATGGCACTGTGCTACAAAAGTTGACCAGAAAAATATTCAAGCGTTCTGATGCAAAATTCCATTGTGTTGGGATCCATGGAGAACGAAAATGCCTTTAGTTCGTTTGGGTCACTTTATTTAATTTTTTCATAACCGTAAAAGTAGTGAAAATCTGGGTTTCTTATATTTTCAAATTTAAACGGGTATATCTTATTTTTTCCGCAACGAATTTTTTTGATCCTTCTTCCTTTTAAAGGGGTGAATAATATCTTTTGAATAAACTATTATTGTTTTAAATCGGTTAACTAATGGCTAAGTTATAGTGGTTTAAGTCTGAAAAACCCTACCAAAAACCTATAATTGAATTTCTCACAATTTTCAAAATAAATATTGAACAAAACAAAAAAACATAAACGAAACACACGAAGGGAAAATTAATAAACTAAAGAAGAAACAGTTCGACAAATATGGAATTATTTATAACAATGAATGGTTCGAAAATAAAACAAATATCCAATTCCCAATTGAATGCACGTGGCTTCTACCACTAGGAAGAAAATTTGCGATTCCAGTAGATAAGAAAAACTTTTCGCCATTGCATATAATAGCCGATATTGAGCAATGCATACAAATGTCAGATGAAAGCGAAAAAGAAACATGCAGAACAAAAATAGGAAACAGGGTTACCAACTATAAAAGAAATATAAAAAACTCCCCAAAAGAAAAGTTTATTCTAACTATTTACAAAAAAACGTCAATATTCTTGAAAAACCACAAATACATAGTAATAATTCATGCTGATAAGGGAAATAAAACTGTTGCAATGTATCTAAAGGAATATGAAGAGAAAATGCGTGGACTACTTGATGAGAAACACACTTACAGAAAACTTAGGGAAGATCCAACAGTGAAATTACAGAAATCGAACAATAATATAATCGCAGACCTTTACAAATCGAACATAATAGATCTTTGGGAAAAAAGAAAATTAACTTCTTCGGCAGCCACGGCACCAAGGATATGCGGTTTACCGAAAATACATAAGCCTAACACACCCCTCAGGCCAATAGTTTCATCCATACATGTACCATGTTACAGTTTATCAAAATTCATTGGGAAAACTCTTCAAAATATTGTTTCAAAAACGTACAACATTAAAAATTCCGTAGAACTTAAACAACAATTAAAAAACACAACAATTGATCCAGACGAAGTCTTAATATCATTCGATGTCGTTTCATTTTTTACAAATATACCAATTTACCTGGCCATCAAAATAATAATGAACAGATGGGACACTATCAAACACCACACAAACATACCAAAAAACAAATTCTTACAAATATTAAATTTCTGTCTTAAAGACAATAATTATTTCGATTATAAAGGCGAAATATATAATCAGATCTTTGGAATGCCAATGGGAAACCCTCTATCCCCCACTATAGCAGATATCGTCCTAGACGATCTTCCTGATAATGCTGTCGACGAATTGAGTAAAAAGGGAATAACAATCAAATACATTGCCAAATACGTAGACGATACTCTCTCTATAATCAAAAAGAAAGATATCAAAGAAATTCTGAATATTTTCAACAATTATCACCCTAAAATTCAATTTACCTACGAAATAGAAAACAACAACACCATATCATATTTAGACACAACACTAAAACGATGTGGCAACTCAATTTCATTCGACTGGTACCAGAAATCTATGGCGTCAGGCAGAATTATGAACTTTCATACTACGCAACCTAAATCCCAAATTATTAACACAGCAAAGAGTTTCATAATAAGAGTATTACGAATAAGCGATGAACAATTTCACAACAACAACATCAAAGGTATAACACAAATATTAATCAACAATAGTTTCCCAATAAAATTGATATCACAACTTATTACGGACACCAAACGTAAAATAAATCAAGAACATGGCAACCCTATCATAGAGGACAATACTAAACGATATTGCAGCATAAAATACATCCCTGGTTTGACGGATAATAGAAACATGAGAAAGACAATACACAAAACAAACAACATATGTTACGCATACCAAGCCAATCATACAATAAACAACATATTTACAAATGTTAAAACTCCAATCAGCAAACAACAACAAAGCAACATCGTTTATCAGGTGGAGTGTAAAGGAGATGACCAACATAGCTGTGATCTCGTTTACATTGGAACAACAAAACGATCACTGCAAACAAGGATGGGTGAACATAAAGCAGATATAGATAAAGGAACACAAAAGACAGCATTAGCTCAACATATTGCGAAAACTGGGCACAAAGCTAATTTCGAAAACGTCAAAATATTGGACAAAGAAAATAAAGAAAACAAAAGATACACAATCGAAAGTCTGCGGATACAGCAAAAAATAAACAAGACGATGAATGTGAAGGAAGACACCAACAACTTTAGTATTAGTTACCGAGTTGCAATATAGAAATCTGTGATATAATTTAAGTTGTCTTTAATTAAATATGTGTTGCCATTCATTGTGCTATTTGACGAAAACCTTCATGTAAATATATTCAAAATTATTGTAAGTTTATTTATATTGACATGAAGATTAGATTGTAACTTGATGTTTTTTAATTAAATAGACGTATCCCCTGAAGATGTCAACAAAAATTGACGAAACGTCGGGACCAATGAAATAAAAACGAATTTTTATTTACACAAACTTTGGTCGACAAAGCTTAACTAATACACAATAAAAAACATTATATTTTTGAAAATTATGAGAAATTCAGTTGTAGGTTTTTTTGTGGGCTTTTTCAGACTTAAACCACTATAACTTAGTCATTTGTTAACCGATTTAAAACAATAATAGCTTATTCAAAAGATATTATTCACCCTTTAAAAGGAAGAAGGATAAACAAGTAAGAAAAGCGTTAAGTTCGGTCGGGCCGAACTTTTTATACCCTCCACCACAAATTTCAGCCATTTCAGTGGATTAATGTGGCCACTACCTTCAAAATACCGAAATTCGGAAGGTACCGTTCTATGGGGGCTATATGATGGCGTGGACCTATACCTACAAATTTCTGGGGGAAAGTTTTATACGCCTAAAGAAGACTAAATACCAAATTTCAGCCATATCGGTGTGATAATGAGGCTAAAACGTTCAAAATATCGAAAATCGGGAGATATTGTATTATGGGGGCTATATCAACACGTGGACCTATATAAACATTTTATGGTAGAAATGTTTCTTAGCCTCTGGAAACACAAAATACAAAGTTACAACCGATTCTTTGGTCAAATGGGTCTAATACATTCAAAATATATTAAAATGACGCGTACTTTATAAGGGGTCTTATGTGGGGACTATACCAAAACGTGGACCTATATAACCCAACTTTGGTAGGAATGTTTTCTGGCCTCTGAAGACACAAAATACCAAATTACAACCAATTCTGTGGTCAAATGGGTCTAATACATTCAAAATATATTAAAATGACGCGTACTTTATATGGGGCCTTATATGGGGGCTATACCAAAACGTGGACCTATATAACCCAACTTTGGTAGGAATATTTTTTGGCCTCTGGAGACACAAAGTACCAAATTAAAACCAATTCGGTGGTAAAATGGGACAAATATCTTAAAAATTCCTTAAAACGACGACGCGTCACGCGTCATTTTGTATGGGGGCTATACGAAAGCGTGGTTCTACATAGCCCGCTTTCAATACCAAAAGTCCTACGTAAATATAACATATTTTCCCAAAATTTCATCGCTAGAGTGATTTCCACAGACGGACAGACAGACAGACGGACAGACGGACAGACGGACGGACATGGCTATATCGATGTAGAATTGCACGCTGATCAAGAATATATATACTTTGTGGGGTCTACAATGATTATTTCGAGTAGTTACAAACGTAGTGACAAACTTTATACACCCCCATCCTATGGTGGAGGGTATAAAAAAAAAATCCGTTGGGGTAAAAATAAGATATGCCCATTTTAATTTGAAAATATAAGAAACCCAGATTTTCACTACTTTTACCGTTATGAAAAAATAAAACGAAGTGACCCAAACCAACTAAAGACATTTTCGTTCTTCATGGATCCCAACACGATGGAATTTTGCATCAGAACGCTTGAATATTTTTCTGGTCAACTTTTGTAGCACAGTGCCATTTATCGGCATTTTCCGAAAAGTTTGCACCTTCTCAAGACTAAAACTGCCTGAAAAAGCGTTCCAATGCTTCTGCGATGTATTAGAGAGTTCTTAATTACTGTGTTGGCTACAATTGCTGTCTTTGTGTTGGCTCGAAAATTTCAATGGTTTGGCTGTTATATGCCAAGATATCAAAAAAACGTAGATAAAAAACTTAAATTCAAAATCGGGAGGCTCGATTATCATCGTAGACATATGGTCCAGTAGACTTTTTTGCTCAGTTCAATCCCAGAAATCAGAAACGCGAAGGGCCCACTAAGGTTTTCAAATCGCCCCGCCCTAGTATACAACCTTTCTAGCCTAAAGGCTGAGGGTATAAAAATCACGAAATATCAGAAGGAACCGTCGTATTTCTTCATTTCTTCAGATAAAATATGATACAGACAACCTCGACGGATATAACCGATTGCTCAGAATGCTGATAAGATGGAAAAATTTAAAAAAAAGTATGAAAAAAATCTTTTAAAGACTTTAATTTTTCCGCGAATAAGTCTGCCGTTTAAAATTTTGGAAATAGCCTTCACATTTAGAGGAAGGTAAACTTTTATGAAAACAACCTCTATTTTAATACACTGTGGAAAATATCATTTGGTTTTTATACTCTCAGCATTTATGCTAACGAGGGTATATCACGAATATTGTCAATTATTTCATATTCCATTTCAGAAAAAGATGATACATTCTTTTCGCGCTACATCAACAACTTTTGATATGTAGGTTAAGAAAAAAATTCCCAGTAGGAATCTGGTCGCGAGCCAATTTTTGGTTGTTGCGAACAAAAGTTATGGCGCTTTTATTTCGCTTTGGAAGAAAGAAAATATTATAAAAACGCTAATTTGAAAATGTGACTAAAAACTTCAAAATACCTAAAATCGGGTGGTACCGTTATATGGGGGCTATACCAAAACGTGGACCGATATAGCCCATTACACTGTGCAACATTTTTAAGGTGATCTTGTGCAAACAACTCGAACTGATGATTTTTTGAAAGTACAGACCCAAACGACGAGAAACTCTAGTTGGGTTCTGTTGTGTCAGATCCAGCTCGGATTTTATGGCCCCATCTAAACATGGTTAAATATTGAGTTTTTAAAGAAATTCGGGGCTATATCTCTGAAACCAATGTGAATCTTCTTCTGACCTCTGAAGCAAATTTGTAGATAAGGACAAGAATAAAATATTTTGAGTATAATGAACTCGCAAAACTACATTCATTGCCTCAAATTTACAAGGTGGCGCAAAAGTAATCCTCCTATCAGAAAATGCTATAATTTTTGCGATTGGCCCCTAATGTCAGTTCTGTTTTGACATTTGTGTAGTAAACACATGCGAAATACACGTTGATGAACAATATTACGCTACACTGCTCCAGAACGCGGAATATTGGTGACTATTTATTTGACCAATAATCGGTCGGTGACTTTGGCACAACGTGAATTTCGTCGCAGACGTTTAGCCGCTCGCTTCGAAGAGACTGGCACAACACGAGATTCTGCCAGTCATGGCAGACCCCGGAGTATCCGTTCTGCAGAGAATATTGCTGCTGTAGCCGAGGATGTCACGGAAGCGCCTTCGACATAGACCAGACGACGCACAGTGGTTCAGAATCGTTTTTTCCTGGTCAAAATTCTGTAACTTTTGAACGGATAGAGATATTATCACAATTCTTTTTTTGTTAGACAGATAATACAATCAGCTTTCCGGTGAATTATAAGCGGTCAAATTCGGCGTGGCAGTTGCAGAGGAATTCAAGCTCAAAGTTGAACTTTTGATTTTTTTTACTAGGTTTCATCAAAATATCAGTGTTTTTGTGTTTTTTATATATTCTTATATATTAAAGATGGCCAAACGCCAATAAAAAACTATAAAAATGCAAACAAAATAAAAAAAAATATTCCAAAAAAAAAATTTAATTTTTTTTTTCAAAAAATTTTCAAAAAAAAATTTACAAAAAATTAAATTTTTTTCAAAAATTAAAAAAGTATTCCTTGGGTTTTCATAAAACTTATATAACTCATATAAACACTCATATACTTCAAAAAATTTAATTTGTGTAATAAAACTGTAATTCATATGGGATATGGTATGGAAAAACACACATTTTTATCTATGTAATTTCAATAAATTTAAAAAAGTGTTAAACGGACGGAACTGGACGGGAACAAAAGTATATATGGGCTGAAAAAGGAGACTCTTGGGCATCTTTCTGTGAAAACAGAACATTGTTCCATGTTGTTCCACAAAAGTTGTAGTCCACTAAATTTGGAATTTCATAAAATTTAGTACCTGAGGAAAAATTAAATAGCTCATGTTGTGTAAATGCTACGGTAATTTGTTTAAACTATTTTTGAAAACCACAATCTAACGTACCTAACAAAAGAACAATGAACGCAATATATGTTATAGTTTCCGAGAAATTGCTATTTCTTTCTCCAGAAGTTTGGAAAAATTACGTATTTCTCAAACATGGGAAAAATGTTCGTCTTTGGGGCATCCCACGCCCGCATCTTCCAATATTTTGACCTAATTTTTTGGTTTCCTTAGTTTCAATATGTTTACTATCGAATCCCATATAGAAATTAAATAACTGTGACAAAACAAAATTTTGATTTTTGGCCAGGAAAATCTTTTCTTGAACCATTGTGCGACGTGCCACGCAAATGGGTATCAGTTGACGGTCTTTACAGCGAATTTGACGATATTTGAAGATGTTTCCGTACAAAGTCACATCAGCTGTTAAACGCTGACCGCCAATCGCGTCTAACATACGATCAATCAATCCTTAATCACCACCACGAGGAAGATGATTTTTCATCAAAAATAATCATGAGTGATGAGGCGCTCCAGACTTCTTTTTGTGGGGCTTTTTGAAGTCGCTGGTTTATGTCAACAAGCCTTGGACTCTTTCAGCTCTTAAAGAGAATATCCGCCAAGAATGTTAGGACCTATCGCCGGAAGTTTTGGCCAAAGTGATGTAAAATGCCATAAAAAGGGCTCAAATGACAATAAACTGTGGCGGCAGCCATTTATCTGATATCATATTCCCGACTTGATGTAAAAAAATTAAAAGACCAAATAAAAATAATCCACAAGAAAAAAATCAAAGTTTTTAATTTTTTTTAAATAACAGCCAAAAAAACTTCGGAAGTTTACTTTTGCGCCACCTTGTATATGCAAAAATTCCACAATTTTTATACATTTTGCACCGTATCTACAAAACCGTTAATTTTTTTTTAATTTTTCTTTTGGAAAAATATTCCCTGGAATGTAATACACAACTCTTCAGAACACGTCATTGTTGTAAAGTGCCTCTATGCCGTTGTTTTCAGTACATTTTTCAACGACGATTTAATAAAAATGTCAACAATGTAGTGAAATCCGAAATGCGAGAATAAACTGTTGGTGTGAACTGTGTTTGAACTACGTGTTGTAAAAGATATGATGCAAAATACCGACGAAACAACTTGAAGTAAGCATTTTAGAGTTTAAGAATGTTCTAAAGAATTGTTGAGAACTTTATCTGGAAGATTTTTGGAAAAGGTTACTTGGTTCTGTAAAATTTTCTATATTTTATAGATTTTTATGCCCTAGATGGAGTTTTTCTTATGTGTTTTTTTTTTTTTCTAAAGAAAAGTTCTACTAGTTTAGGGCTATAATATTGCTAAAGAGAGCAAGGCCAAATTCCTATTCGTTTCTGAGATAAAGGCCTGAAAAATGCAAAAAAGTGTAGATTTAGCCCGGTTTAGATCAGGTCATAAAATCCGAACTGGATCTGACAGGACAAAACCCTACTAGGGTTTTTGTAGTCTAAATATGTACTTTCAAAAAGTGCATACTAGAAGTTGTTTGCATTTTCAGTGTTGCATAGTGTTATCGAAGTTGACATGCCGGCAAACAAAAGGCGCATCTTCCCAAAATTTCAGCGTCCTATCTCCATTTTTGTGGATGCTAGGGTGATTACCACAGACGGACGGACGGACATGCACAGATCGACTCCGAATTTTACCCTGATCAGAATATATATACTTTATAGGGTCGCAAATGTTTGTTTCAATGCGTTACAAACGGAAAAAACAAACTTAATATACCCTCCATACTATGGTGGAGGGTATAATAACAAGAACACGTGACACGACTCACGCGTGATATTTCAAAAAAGGCTGTTGAAAAAAGTACCTCTTGACAATAGTTTTGTATTCTAATCGCTACATTGATATAATTAGCATCAAAGCAGAGGTAAACAGTTGTTTTTAAGTTTTGTTTCAGTAATTTTTCGGAATATACCCAGAATTTAATATGTGGACCAAATTATTAAATGTTGGATATTTTTCCCACACAAATTATGGTAAATTTGGCCCGCTAAATATACCTGATCATTATCCAAAAATATTGGAATTTTTCTTGACGAAAACTCTTACATCGTGCAAATTTTTTACAGCATTGAACGATACGACTCCATGCAAAATTTCGTGACGATTGGTCCATAATTGATTACAATTTTTAATGGACGGATGGACGCGCACACATCTTAAAATCGATTTATCTCGTCGAGATATTAATTTTGGTATAAAAATTGGGTGGTAGACGACGAATATTTTGCGGTGTTACATGCATTTTCGGAAATACAAACTTATAATACCCTTTCCACATTGTGGTGTAGGGTATAACAATGAATGTTATAATTTCCGAGATATGGCTATTTCTTTCTCCAATCGGACACTTTTTCACTTTTTGCTGTAGTGATGCCGCTCATCAGCAAAATATTTCAGTATATTTTCAATTTTTTTTTTTTTGACTAAGGGTTCCATATTTCAAAAAGCCGAATTCAGTAATAAAAATAGACGAAAAATACTGATAACTTTTTTAACATTGGTATAAATAGATTTTTTTGTATTTTTTGCGATTTAATATAAAAATCAATTTTTATCAATAATTTTACTCTTCCATTTTCTTCAAATTTTTCTAGATTAAACTACGATTAATTACAAAAATTTTATGTCCTATTTGGCAGTGGGGTTTAAAAAATTACTATTTTTTTAATTTCTTAATATTTGTCAATACAATTGTTCCTTTATATATAAGATGATTATTTAAATACGAAAGAGGATTTGAATTTAAGATATGCAATGGCTAAACCTATCGCGAGCACAATAAAACTTCATTCAATAATACCCACTAATGCTGGCAGTTTTTAAGATGCTCAATTAATCGTAGTTTTATACAGAAAAATTCAAGAAAATAGAAAGGAACAATCATTGATAAAAACATGTTCTATATTAAATCGCGAAAATTTTTGCTCAGGCCCACTGCGCATTTTTTCTATTTTTGATAAAATATCTACACCAAAAAATTCAATTCTACTTGGACTAATATTAAAGAAGTTATGAGTATTTCTTTACATGTAGTTTTTATAGAATTCTACTTTTTTGCCATATCACTGGAACCGTAAGTCAAAACAAAAAATCTGAATGTATACTGAAATGTTTTGTTGATGATCAACATCACTTCAGCAAAAATAAAGGAAATCAAAACCCTCTCCTTGAAAAAGTGTCCAATTTCCCTCAGAAATCCCCATATATATTTCAAATACTTTTATAAATTAAACATTTATTTGGCTTTTGGTATTCGTCGCCACCACCTAATATTGTCATGGATAATTTATGTGCATTCAATTATTTTCGCAATAATAATTACTTCCACATGAATGATTCTACCCAATATAACATTGTGTCTATTTTCGTATTGAGATATAACATTTCCTGCCAGTCTGTTGTCATGTAAATTAAGTTCCTGTATTTTTGGAAATTATTTCCGCCATCGATAAACAAGTGATTACAGAATCTAATATTTGACCGCTCTTGTTGGTTGTTGGGATAATAATAAATAATGTTCCGTTGTTCAGGACAACACCTTGTCCTGTTGATGACAACAACGGCATCAGGACAAATCAACGAAATATTTGTTCGTCCTATGACCCTCGTTTGGTGATAATATCCGGTGTTGTGCTGGCGTTGTTATTAGTTTCTTGCAACAGAGTAGTTTTATTTATTGCTATGATAAATTGCTATTTTGTTAAGTATTAAACAAAATCAAATGATGAATTAAGTAGAAACTCCTACATTACCTTGTTTTATGTCAGAAATAAAAATTACAGCCGGTTTATAATGATTTCAAAATAGTTACTTTATGTATTCTAAATTGGATTGCAAATTAACAATGGCACCAAGGTTCATTTAGTAGGGTTATCCGGAAAGCAAATTCAGGCCTTTGTCTCTTGACGTTGACAGTTTTGTTAACTACGAAATATTTTATTGGCACAATTCATATAAAAGATGTTGTGGAAGTATAATGTTGGTTGAACTGAAATATATTTTATTATTTTTTAAAACAAAAATGTATTTTGACAACAAAGAAGACATCAGTTGGGTTCACCTTGATTGACACGTTATGATTGGCACGTTAGTTTTAAAATCGGAAAAAGTTGTTTCCAAACGTCATTAGCTTCAATATAGATTTTCATTATTTTTAGACATTAAATATTTTGAAACAAATTAAATATTTTGAAACAAATAAAAAAAGTGTTGAGATGGGTAGGATATGCAAGTACCACTATTATGTCCACTACTTACAAGTAAACAATATATCGCTAAGCGCACTAGGGTTATGATTGTATATTCCTGTATGATATTATGATGAGTTTTTACCTAACATTACATAAAATCTTCATTATAAAGTAATTCGATAGAAAAAAGATTCCACAAACAAAGCTTTTAACATATTTTATACCCTCAGCCTTTAGGCTAGAAAGAGTATATATAAACTTTGATACGACCAAAAATGTGCATCATCGAAATAACGGATAATTTGTGGTCGATTTAGCCATGTCCTTCCGTCCGTCCGTCTGGCTGGTGCGCACGATAACTCTCGAACGGATCAACCGATTCGAACCAAATGGGTATCGTAAAATTTTGTCTAAACTTAGTTTAAGTTCGAAGATGGGTCATATCGGTCCATTCCTTCGGGTACCTCCCCACAAAAGTTAAAAATGTTTCTTTAAAATGGTGTGAACTTTAACCCTGGAAGGGAGCAATGATTTGGTTTAAACTTTGCACATCATATTACTCCTTCCAGATATAGATCGGGTTCGAATGTGGACTATATCGGTCCACTCCTTCGGAAACCTCCCACACAAAATTCGGATAAAGTGAAATTTACGAGCTCCTCTCGGATCATTTTGAATTTTTTTCAGCAGGTTGTCCTTGCGGCTCTCTTTACGACGGTAAATTTTTTTATGGGCGCAAGTCCATACTTCCTGAGATAATGGCCTAAAAGCACCAATAAACCCTGACGGCACGAACCTAAATGGCAGATCTGCAAGATAATTCTCGCAGGGAGTCTCTGATTGGTGCAGACTTTGCACATAGTATTATTTCATCCAGTCATGTATCTGTTTGGATAGAGTGGACTATATCGGTCCACTCCTTCGGGTACCTTCCCCACAAAATTCCGGAAAAGCGAAGTTAAAGCTCCTCCTGGATCGTTTTGATTCTTTTTTATACCCTCAGACTTTAGGCTAGAAAGGGTATATAGACTTTGGTACGACCAAAAATGTGCGTCATCGAAATAACGGTTTTAGACCCCATGTCCGTCCGTCTGTCTGGCTGGTGCGCACGATAACTCTCGAACGGATCAGCCGATTCGAACCAAATTATGGGTATCGTATGGGTATCAAAAATAGTCCACTTCTTCGGGTACCTCCCCCACAGAAGTTCAAATTTTTTCTGTAAATTGAACGATAGCTCTCGAAAGGAGAAATCGGTTTGGTCCAAACTTTGCACATCATATTATTTTATCCTGTCATGTATCAGGTTGGAATATGGTCTATATCGGTACACTCCATCGGGTACCTCCCACACAAAGTTCGGATAGAGTGAAGTTTGTGAGCTCTTCTCGGATCGTTTTGATTTTTTTCAGCAGGTTGAATATGGAATATGAATTGTATCGGTCCACTCCTTTGGGTGCCTCCCACACAAAATTCGGAGAAAGTGAAGTTTAAGAGCTCCTCTCGTATCGTTTTTACGACGGTACAATTTTTTTCTTGCGCATGTCGATACTTCCTGAGATTTTGAAACCCTGACTGCACCAACCAAAATGACAAATCCGCAATATAATTATCGCAGGGAATTTCTGATTGGTGCAGGCTTCGCACATCGTGCTATTTCATCCAGTCATGAATCAGGTTGGAATATAGACTCCTTCGGGTACCTCCCAAACAAAATTAGGATAAAGTGAAGTTTAAGAGTTTCTCTCGCATCGTTTAGATACTTTTTTCAGTAGGTTGTTCGAGCCGCCTTATTTACATGGGTATATTTTTTCCGGAGTAAGTCAATATTTTCTAAAATTTTGGTCCAAAAGCACCAAACCCTGCCGGCACATACTAAAATGGCTATTTTTTCAAACTGAGTGCTAAATTTCTGTGCAAGATCAAGCATGATTTGAAGTGTTTTAGTGCTTCATAAACTTAAAAACCATTTTTGTTGAATTATACTGAACTCGTAGTAAATAAGCTGTATCTTGTTGAGTTTTAGCGATATCAACATGAAAATTCACAATTTTAGCGTGTTTTTCAGGTTTTCACGTTTTTGCTTGGAAACCGCAATTCGTATCGAAATGACTCTAAAGAAAATGTCATAGCTGTGAAAATTCTCTACAAGATTGACCTTTAGGTTTTTTGTAGGTTTTACCATTTCAGATATAGAGGTTCAGTTCAAATTTTTAGGTTTTTATCTTAAATCTTCAAGATTTTGCTTGGAAACCGCAAGTCATATCAAAATGGGACTAAAGAAAATGTTGAAGCTGTGAAAATTCTCTACAATATTGGATGATTTATTTTTGCCTAGGTTGTACCATTTTTAAGATATATTAGTTTAATTTGGGAAATTGCAGTAAAGACATTGTTTTATAAGGAGGCGATACAGTCAGTGCAATGTCTCAATTTGAATTTCTATATCCCAAAAACGGTAAAACCTACGAAAATATCATAAAGGTCAATCTTGTGCAGAATTTTCACAGCTACAACATTTTTTATAGACCCATTTAAATAGGACTCGCGGTTTCCCAGCAAAATCGTAAAAACCTAAACAACCCCTAAACATGTGACTTAAATCGCGATTTATTTGAAAATCCCCCCGGCGATTTTTTTGTTTCTTGATATTTCTCATCTATGAACATTGTAGTTTCAGAATCTGCAAAAACTTCAAAGGTGTAAGCACCTATCATTTAAAATTAGTTAAGGCGCACCGTGGATGGTATATGTGCATATCGTGCGTCATGTGACTTTTAAAATTGTGATATCTCAAGAGTGGTAGAATTTCGGAACAAATAAACAAGAGTATTTTGCTGAGTTTTTTGTACAGATTTTAAAGATCTATATATTTTGCGGTAGTCACCTTACGGTAAGGCTTCCCTTATTGCGAAAAAAGGTGGACCCTCTTCTACCTTACGATTAGTTAAACTTGCAAAAACTTAACACATTTCCATTTCAGTCATGAGCAAAAAATTAATGTTTTATTTTTAATATGTTTCTTGTTCTGTTAAAACCACAGAAATGTCATCACAAATGGAAATCTTTTAAAACTTACAACTACAATTAAAAAATGTAAATGAATGTAAAAGTTTTTTTAAGTAATCTCAAATATGTTCATGTGTAAAATTCTCTGGAATAAAAAAACGACAGTTTGTAAAGAACAAGAAAGCAACAACTAAACATTTTATTTTTAATTTTTATGGTTTGGTGGTTAACAAAGCAAAAGAAAGAAGAAGAAGATGAGTTTGAAACAATAATATATATTTTGCTAAGATAACTGTAATTATTTACAGTGCAATTATGCATGATTGTGGTTTTCACACAGAAACCTAAATGTCAAAATAATAAAAAGGTCGTTTGTTCAAAAAAGAGCATCGAGCGGTGAATAGTTTTTTTTAAGAAAACAAATAAAAAAGCCCTTCACATACAGAAAGCTTCAAACCCAAATGCCATGCAGAAGGAAGCGAGATAGGTCCATAGTTCATTTTAGGGATATACATAAAATATCTTTCTAAGTCGATTTATGCATGTCCGTCCCTCTGTCCATGTAATTTTGTAAGTAAAGTACAGGTCGCACTTATTGTCCGATTAAAGAAAGAAAGAATAACTTGAGAGAACGGTCGTGTTTTTGTTTAGCTCCGGTTAAAAAGCAAATTGTGGTGATATTAAATATATTTAAAATTTGAAAAGTGCTCCACATAATGTCTGAATATCGCTGAAGTGGTTGAAAACAATGGATATACGTTTCAACAGGAAAAAAGGCTCTGTTTTATAAATAAATTTTTCACGAAATTTCATGAATTTTGTTGTGCATAACAAAAAAGAAAAAAAAAAACAAATAAAATCAAGAACTTTGTGAGAGTGAGAGTCAAATGAGTGCATTTGACGTTTACCAAAGATAATCAAAGGCGAACAATAGATTTTTTAACATTATGTTAAAAAGCTTTTAATCCACACTCGAACTGCCAAAAATACGTTAAAAAATCCCAATAATTGCTTAATTTGAAATTATTTGAATATAATACAACATCCTAAAAGTATGCTTTAATTACATGTGTTAACATACATACATAAATATATAAAATCCCCTGTAGTAAACGTGACTAAAACTGTTACATTTTAGTTCCGGAGAAACTCCTTTTAAGAAATATAAAGTGAAATTAACAATGCCTTCAACAACTGGACGTAGGAGTTTGAGATCAAAGAAAATTTTTTGTGGTCAGTGTAAAATAGAAATCAGGGATGGAAAAGAAGACTTTATAGAGTGCGATGAGTGTTCAAAGTTTTATCATTTTACCTGCACAAAGTTGGATAAAAAAAGATTTGAATACTTAATAAAACACGGAGATGAAGAATTTGTGTGTCATGCGTGTAATATAAACAGTGATGGCCATATTGGACAGCAGTTAAAACGCATGGAGGAAAAATTAGATAAAATTGAACGCATGGAGGAAAAATTAGATAAAATTGATCGCTTGACCAATTCAGTGGAGTTTATGTCATCAAAATTTGATGAGCTAATGAATGGCATAAATGCCAATGCGCAAAAAATAGAAAAAGTGAAATATCTAGATACATTGTCAACATATTAAATAGGCTGACTAAAGATTCAAAATATAATATTAAAGATTCGTTACAATTTAGGAATAAGCTTAAGAGCTTGACAATTCGCAATGACGAAAAGCTAGTCTCATTCGACGTTGTCTCGCTTTTTCCGAGCATTCCAGTCGATTTGGCGTTAAAGATTATAGAGAGTAGATGGGAAGAACTTAAGGAATGTACTAATATGCCAAAGAACTTATTTTTGAAAATTCTAAGCTTCTGCATTAAAGATAACAGGTATTTTAAGTTTGAAGACAAGATATACAAACAAAAACGTGGACTACCAATGGGATCACCGGCTTCTCCAGTTGTAGCAGATATAGTGATGGAGAAATTGCTTGAAACATGTATAACCAAAATGACAACAAAACCGGCTTTCATAACTAAATATGTTGATGATTTATTCGCTGTTATAAAAAAGAGTGCAATACAAGAGACGTTACAAATCCTTAATAGCTTTAATAAAGATATTCAATTCACCATCGAAGAGGAAATTGACAACAAACTACCATACTTAGATACAATGGTCATGAGGAATAATGGAAGAATTCTGCTAAATTGGTATCAAAAACCATCAGCTTCTGGTAGGATAATTAACTTTTTTTCAAAACATCCAAAGAATATTATCATCAACACAGCAAGGAATCTCATTCATAGAGTATTCTCTATAAGTGACGAGGATTTCCAACATGAAAATATGAAACGAATTAGACAAATTTTATATAATAATGATTTTCCAACAAATCTAATAAACACGCTAATTAATGATCACATTAAAAATCAACAAAAACTGGAAAAAGATGTAAAAAGCAACGCTGAGAAAATATATAAATCCATGATATATGTACCCAATATATCAGAGAGGATTCAAAAATCTAATATATTTGACAGAGAAAAATGTACTATAGCTCACAAATGCAATAACACTTTAAATAAACTATTCACAAACACAAAAACAAAGATAGAAAAAACCGAAAAAAACAATATTGTATACCAAATACCGTGCGGCGGCAATGAAAAGGAACAATGTCAACAATTATATATTGGAACAACTAAAAATAAACTAAAAACAAGACTTTCAGCTCACAAGTCTGATTTAAAACAAAGACAGTACAATGAAAAACCAAAAACAGCACTTGTGAGCCACTGTGCTAATAACTCGCATTACCCAAACTTTGAGAATGTGAGAGTACTTGAGAATGAGTCTAATCACAGTAAACGGTATACGATGGAGATGTTGTGTATTCTAAATGTACCAACAACACAACGAATGAATTTTAAGACAGACGTCGACAACAGCGCATTGAGTTACAGAGGCTTAATAGGCAAAGCTAAGAATATGAAGAAAACGCAATACGATAAGAAACATTAGTGCAATATTTACATCAGCTGACGATGGTAGTGATGCTACCTTAGTTTATAAGTAAATATTTAAGTTTTGTTTTGACGTGTTTTTTGCGATTTTTGTAAGTTAATTCTTAGTGCCTAAAGAAACCCTCTGTGATAATAATTTATTGTGTGTTTATACCTATCTATTGTAGATCATCCTGAAGATGCAATTCACGAAATTGCGAAATATCGATTAATAAAGAAAACTTTAAAAATTAAACATGACCTCGAGCTTGAATAATTACTCAATTTAATAACATAAAAAGGTCGATAATACACAAAATTTGAATTTAGAAAAGGAAAACACTAAACTAAAATCTGAAATAAAAACATTAAAAGATTCTATCAAAATGTTGAATGATCAACGCGTTAAAAACGATTGTGTCATAAATGGAATAGTTCCATGTGATGAAAAAAGTGCTGCAGAAATAGTTATTGGACTTTCAGAAACTATTGGAGTGAATATTACCGAAAAAAGTATTGAAGAAGCTTATTTTGTGAGAAATAAAAGCGTTACCAACAAAAGTCAATCATTGATTGTGAAGTTTAACTCAAAGTGGGATAAGAATAAATTAATGGAAGCCAAAAATAAACTTAAAGACCATGAAAATACAAAATCGATTTTTGTCAATGACTTTTTGGGAAAAGAGTCTCTTGAACTTTTTAACTACACCAAATCGTTGAAAACAATTGGATATAATTATATATACACCGTCGGAAGTAAAATCTATGCAAAGAGAAGTGCCATATGTAAACCTAAATTAATACGTAACAAAGAAGATGTAGACTCCATATTAATAGAGGCCACTACAAACAACCATAGAGGAAGAAGATCCTTGAGAATTGTTCAACCCTACGAAGAAGACTTAGATGATGATGGAAATGATGGACAGTCAGAATTTGCATCACCCGAAGATAATCGTAATTAATAAAAACTTGATTGCATTTTATTTATAATTATTTTTTTGTCTTTTATATAATGTTCAATAAAAACCAATTTAAAAGTATTGAAAGTTTCACGGAAAAGTTTAAAATTAATAACACAACATTTAGCATAATGTCTGTAAATGTCAGAAGCATTTCTTCTTATAGCAAATTTAACAAATTTAAAGCCTTAGTTGCACAGTTCCCCGTTTTACCACAAATTATTGCAGTTCAAGAAACCTGGTTTTCTAAAGAGTTAACACAAATTTATAATTTGCCTGAGTACAACGCTGTACATTGTTGTCGTATCGACGGGTATGGTGGAACGTCCTTATTTATACGGCAAAATATAACCTATGCAGTTGAATTTTGTGAAAGCAAGAATTATATTGAAGCAATTCGGATCTCATTAGATGGATTCAGAATAAATGGAAATTCCCTAAAAATTACAACCTTTTATCGTTCGCCGAAATGTTGCTCAAATACATTCCTTGAGTACTTAGAAAATGAATTGTGTGCTCGTTGTGATACAAATTCTATTATTCTTGGAGACTCCAACATAGATCAATTAAACCCTTCTGAGTTTCCGAGAATTTACTCGGTTCTAGCTTCTATGGACTATGAAACTTGTCATAAACTAGTGACGCGGCCTTGTAGTAACACATCTATTGATCATGTGTATAGCAATGTGGCTGATAGATTGATTATTGACTCGATAGAATGTGAATTATCGGATCACAATGTCATATGGTGCCAATTAGAAAGTTACCTAACAAATATTCAGGTCACTAAAAAAATTATTAAGCAACAGAATATTAATAGCATAATAACACATATTCGAAATAATTCCACCAATTTTCATTACACCGGCAACCCCTCGATTGATATGAAGAACATCACTTCGATTATCTCAGAAGGTATAAAAGAACATACCGTGATCAAAGAAATTATAGTTTCATCAAAATCATTATTGACTCCATGGGAAAATCATAATCTCCAAGCGTTAAGGAAGTTTAAAGATAAATTATTGGCCAAAAGAAGAAAGAATGGTAGAGATGCGGCAACGGAATATACTTTGAAAAACATAAGCCGAGTAATAAAAATAGCTAGTAAAAAAAGCATGAACTCGTATGTGAGCCACAATTTAGAGAACATAAGTGAAAACCCTCGTAAATCTTGGGAGTTTTTAAATGAATGCTTGGGGAGGAAGGAAAGGAGGAAAATATGTTTAAGAAATGATATGAGACCCCCAAATGTGGTATACCATTTTTCATATCTCGACGAGATAAAGCGATTTTGAGATGTGTGTCCGTCCGTCAGTCCGTCCGTCCGTCTGTCCATTATAAATTGTAAACACGCTCCAGGCCGCAATTATGGACCGATCATCACGAAATTGTATGGAGGTCGGGTTCAGATCAGAATAGATCCCTATTCTTATTGGTGATGATCGCGAAATATTTAGCGGGTGAAATGGACCAAAAACATAATATTTATCCAATTTTGTAGCGGCTCTGTAGGTCTCAATAATAGCCCGATAAACGCGTAATTTTAAATAAGGTAAGAGTATATCACAAAGGAGAAGCTTGCAATTTGAGATGGCGATCGGATAATATTTAGAGGGTTAAATGGACCAAAACTTTTGTGTGAAAATTGTGAAAAATTTTAATATACAGCTTATATCTTAATTCCTGGAAGTGACATTCCGGACAAGTGAGAAAAGTCTATAGTCGGACGGAGCCGACCATGGGATACCCTATACCACTATCCCTGGACAAACGCTCTCCACGGAACTTCTTTTCAATGATTGTGAAAATTTAATTATCAAACACCAGAGATGTAATGTATAATACTTATGACCAAAACCAAAAAGTTATCTAGCATGACAAAGACATTTTTGTAGCAGGAAAGGAAAATTTAGATCACACAAACTAAAATGTAATGAAACCCACTTATGTAGTACTACTACTTCCGTTGTTTAACCGCTACGTTATTGAAATTTTTACCAATTTCACACAAAAGTTTCAGTCCATTAACCCGCTAAGTATTATCTGATTTTCACGTTGGTTTGTACACTTCTTCTTCATCATAAACTCAAACTTCGTTTGCGGGTTATTATTTTGACCTACAGGGCCGCTACAAAATTGGTTAAAATTTTGTGTTTGGTCCATTTCATGCCGTGAACATTTCACGATCATCACCAAAAACTAATCACTTCTATTCTGGCCCGAACTCAATCTCCTTAAAAAATTTGTTACAATCGGTCCATAATTGCGGCCTTAAAAGCTTGTTTACAATTTTTAATGGAGATATGGATTTTGGCATACCAAATAAGGGGTCTAGGACGAATATTTCGTGGTGTTACATAAACTTTTAGAGATACAATATATAGCATGGTATAAAAGTGTGGTTCTCTACACAGAACCCATTATATATTAGACAGTAGGCCCGTTATCTAGCAAACACTTTATTGCAATTTACATCAGAGGAAAGGTCAGTAGTTTTTTCCATATGTAGGCTACTTTTGGAAATATATATGTCCTCAAGGAATTAAAATATCGACCAAAAATAAAATTTGTATATTTTTCATACAAAAGTAATGGCCCATTTCACCCGCTAAAGAATATCAGATGATCATTCAAAATTGTAAGCATCTTTTTCGACCTATACTCTTACCCGGTGCAAAATTTCGTGATTATTGATATATAATTGCGACTTCTAGCGAGTTTATTATTACACTACAAACAAATAACGGAATACATCTGTTATCTAATTATGCACACCAACATAATTGGCATCAATTGAAAGGTCAAGCGTTCCACTTTCAAGTATAGCTCACTTGTCCAGAATGTCACTTCCAGGAATTAAGATATAAGCTGTATATTAAAATTTTTCACAATTTTCACACAAAAGTTTTGGTCCATTTAACCCTCTAAATATTATGCGATCGCCATCTCAAATTGCAAGCTTCTCCTTTGTGACATACTCTTGTCGTATTTAAAATTACGCGTTGATCGGACTATTATTGAGACCTACAGAGCCGCTACAAAATTAGATAAATATTATGTTTTTGGTCCATTTCACCCGCTAAATATTTCACGATCATCACCAATAAGAATAGGGATCTATTCTGATCTGAACCCGACCTCCATACAAAATTTCGTGACGATCGGTCCATAATTGCGGCCTTGAGCGTGTTTACAATTTATAATGGACAGACGGACGGACGGACGGACGGACTGACGGACGGACACACATCTCAAAATCGCTTTATCTCGTCGAGATATGAAGAATGGTATACCACATTGGGGGTCTCCGACGAATATTTCGCGGTGTTACATGAATTTTTACCAAAACAAACTTATAATACCCTTTTCCACATTGTGGTATAGGGTATAAATAGCTAGTAAAAAAAGCATGAACTCGTATGTGAGCCACAATTTAGAGAACATAAGTGAAAACCCTCGTAAATCTTGGGAGTTTTTAAATGAATGCTTGGGGAGGAAGGAAAGGAGGAAAATATCTTTAAGAAATGATACGGATGAAATTGTTAATGATGGCAAAGTCATGTGTAACATGTTTAACGAATATTTCTTAAATATTCCAAAGATCTTAAAAGATAACATTACATGTCGAGAAAGTGATCACTGCAATGATCTAGACAGCCTAAGCCAATGTCAAGAAATATTTTCATTGAAAGCTGTAGATAAAACAGAAATGGAAGAACTGATTGGAAATATTGATACCAGTAAATGTCCCGGTTATGATGGTATTGGTGGTAGAGTATTAATTGGATCAAAAACTCATATCAGCGAACATCTAGCTGTCATTTTTAATGAAATAATAGATACATCTATTTATCCTGATGTCCTAAAAATTGCTAAAAAAAATCCCAATTCCCAAATCAAAAAATGCTTATAAAACTTGCGAGTTTAGACCCATAGCTTTATTACCATTAATAGACAAACTATACGAGAAGTTAATTCATAAGCAGATATCAGATTTTCTGGAGCAAACTGGGCAAATGTATTCAATGCAATTTGGTTTTAAAAAATGCAGCGGGACCCAGGAAGCTGTTGTCAATGTTGTGAACCTAATTTGTGAAAGTCTGGATGCAAACTTCGGCGGAGTTGGTGCGGTCTTGTATGATTTCTCCAAAGCTTTTGATCTAATTGACCACGAGATCCTACTTACAAAATTGCCTTACTATGGTATTCTAGGCAAAGAGCTCAAACTTGTGAAAAACTACCTCCAAAACAGGAAACAGTTTGTTGAAGTAGACGGAATAAAAGGAGACATTGGTGTAGTAGAACACGGAGTTCCACAAGGTAGTGTTCTGGGCCCCTTGTTGTTTACTATATTTCTCAACGACATATCGAATTTAAATCTATATGGGAGATTAATTATGTATGCGGATGATATAACCCTCTTATATCCATATAATCATGAGCTGGTTCTAAAGGCCCAAATGGAACATGATGCAGAAGTTTTAATGGAATATTGCAGAATTAATAAACTAGTAATTAATCCCAATAAGACGAAAATAATAAGGTTTAGACCTCGATGTCCACAAATTGACTCCAACTTTAATGTTTCCATAGGAGGAAAAAGCATATCTGAAAGTCAGTCTGTAAAATACTTAGGCATACATATGCAAAACAATCTGACGTGGGATGTACACATGGACTCATTACATATGAAAATTGCTCCTGCTATTGGAATTCTACGAAAGTTCAGAAATAAGTTTAATATTAAAACCAAACGCTTACTATATAATTCACTAGTGCAAAGTCATTTGAATTATATGGCAATTATATATGCACATAAGAAAACTACTCACTTGAAGTCACTTCAAAGGACGCAGAATAAGGCTCTAAAGATTGTTTTTAACTTGCCTCAATTATACCCAACGTACGATCTTTATAATAATGTTTGCAGAGATGTACCATTGTATGGATGCTATAAATTACAGATTCTGACATATATGTATAAATCTGTAAGGAATATTGGATTCAACTCAATTCAATTCAATGCCAATCAAACTTTGGTAAACACGAGGAACTGTACAAATTTAGGAGTTAAAAGATGTCGTTTGGAAATGACAAAACAACGTATTGAACATAGTGGATGCTTAGAATTTAACCATTTGCCCAATCACATTAAGAATCAATCACAAATATCTCACTTTAAAACTGAACTAAAGTCTTTCTTGTCAACAAATGTAGGAATGCTTCTGACGTAAGTCATCTGAAATCATATAAATAATAACATTTTTATTTTCAATTTCTGTTGATGTAATTAAAGTAATGCTAACCGTTCTTAAAAAACAAAATGAAATATTAATATAAAATAAGCCTCAATAATGCCTCAATGGCGCTGGGGCAATATTTAAGTAATGTAGATAAATAAAAATTAATTTAATAAAATACAAAAAAAAAAAAAAAAAAAAAAACTTGGGGGAAGATCATTGTTTTGGCCAAAGGACGAACCCTATTTAGTTTGGTAAGAATCGGTTCAGATTTGGATATAGCTCCCATATATATGTTCGCCCGATTTGAGGTATTTATTGTTTGTTGTATTTGGTGCACCAATCTCGATTTTTATGTATTATGATGAAATTTTAAATTTGTGACGGAATTTGGACTTGAAATAAGTTCGACAAAATATTTGGAAAACGGGTTAGATTTGGATATAGCTTCCATATACATATGTTTGCCCGATTTCTTGTATTTGACGCAATAAACACTAAATTGGATAGACATTCTGAAGAATTTTGAAAAATTTGACTTAATTTGGTCCAGAAAAAAAAATCGCCAAATTATATTGAAGTTATGGTGGTGTGGACATCATATAGTCAGCGTCGCTCTACTTTAATTCTTTTCTTACTGTTTTAATTTATTAATTGAGCCTTCGTGAATAAAGGAGTCGTATTCAAACAAGTAAAAAAGTATCAGTCGACATTGCCGATAGAGATGTACCCTCAGCCTGTGTGGATTGAAATACTTTTTTTTCCAAAAAACAACTTACGTATTTATGGGGTTTTCAAAACAATATGGATAGGATTAAAGCGCAAAAATTTGCGGGGATATCGATAGATAGGGTTTTTTACACTGAGTTTCGACAATATTTAGAGTACCATTTAAGCGAATATTTTCGAACTTTATCGGAAGGAAGGTCCTCTCCTTCCACCTTCGAATTTCATCTAATTTCGAAAGCCAAATTTTGGACCAAATCGGTTCATCCGTTCGAGAGTTATCGTGCGCACTAGCCAGACAGACAGACTGATATTGCTAAATCGACTCCAAATTGTCTGAAACACATTTCGTCCGAACATACTTGGGTCTAAAACCATTATTTCGACGAGGCACATTTTGCCCGTATGAAAGTTTATATACCCTCGTTAGCATAAATGCTGAGGGTATAAAAAGATATCTTCGCTGTCAACAGGAAGGATAAAGATGACCTAGCCAGAAATTCGTATGAATACAGGCCATTTGACGGTATAGGCCCTAAGGAGAGGTCAAAACTAGGATGGAAAGGCCAAGTTATTGATAATATCAAAAAACATAGCATCCAAAATTATAGAATTATGAGATTTCGATGAGTTTGGAAATTTAATTTTTTCAACATACCACAGTGGATGCAACCAACGACAAAAATCGAAAAATTCAAGACATCGTTTTAAAAATTTAAAAATGCAAATCGCTTCAAAACTTTCCAAATTTTTCGAACCTCTACTTATTTGGAGGGTATAATTAAATTTGTCATTCCGTTTGTAACACATCGAAATATTCGTCGGAGAGCCTATAAAGTATATATATTATTGATCAGCATAAAATTCTATGTCGATTTGACCATGTCCGTCTGTCCGTCCGTCTGCCTGTCTGTTGAAATCAAGATACGGCTCGCAATTTTAAAGATAGAGAGTCAAAATTTGCTACTGAAGTTTTAATTACTTGCAGGATGGTTGGTATTGAAAATGGGATATATCGGTACACGTTTTGATATAGTCCCCATAGAACGGTACCTCCCGATTTTCGGTATTTTTAAGGTTTTTGCTTCATTATCCTACCAAAATGGCTGAAATTTGGTACGTACTCTTCTTTAGGAGTATAAAACTTTCCCCCCTTCATATAGCCCCCATAGAACGGTACCTCCCGATTTTCGGTATTTTTTAGGTTTTAGCTTCATTATCCTACCAAAATGGCTGAAATTTGGTACGTAGTCTTCTTCAGGGGTATAAAACTTTCCCCCAGAACTTTGTCGGTATCGGTCCATGCCTTCATATAGCCCCCATAGAACGGTACCTCCCGATTTTCGGTATTTTGAACGTTGTGGCCTCAATATTCCACCGAAATGGCTGAAATTTGGTATTTAGACTTCGTTGGGGGTACTCAAACTTCCAGAAGAGTATTATCAGTATAGGTCCACGTCTTCCTATATCCCCATAGAAGCTTACTTCTTGATTTGCGGTATTTTTTTAGTTTTAGCCACATTCTCTTACCGAAATATAGGAAATTAGGTATTTTGTCTTCTTTTGAAATAGCCCCCATAGAATGGTGCCTCACATTGTTTCACCGAAATTGCTGAAATTTACCCCCAGTTTATGTATTTCGAAACGAAAATGTGTGCGCATGAAAGACACCCAAACTTTAGTTTTTGAAATATTATTTCATTTGCTTTTGCTTCAAAACAAAAAACAAATTTGAAAAGCACACTCAAATTTGGTAGTTTTTCTTGCGTATTCGTTTTCTTATCGACATACATAAACAGGCCCTTAGTATTAAGTCTTCTTCATACACGAAAGGAATCTAATTATTCCATTTTACTTCAATACAACTTGTGGTGGAGGGTATAACAAGTTCGGCCCGGCCGAACTTAACGCCGTTCTTACTTGTTTCCATTTTTTGCGGTTCTTAAGGAGAAAAAGCCTCAAAACATGACTAATTTTGGAGAAAAATTGTACTTAAAAATGAGAAAAAATGGTTATATTCCAAGTGAATTTATGAAACAAAGGACTATTACAAACGCCTTAGCTTAAGTTGAATCATTTAGTAAATTGCCTTAGCTTTTTTAGGTTTTTAAGTTATGAAAATTCCTCTAAATCAATGGTTGTCATATATTTTGGTTACAATATCGGTAAAAATTAAAATATTTGCTATAGATGTATGGATTTCCTTAAAGTTTAAGTTACTTTCCAAAAATTCGCAAGAATGGCCACTAGTACCAAATTGAAGCTAAGCGTCTGTAGATTTCAAATCTGTATAGACTTTTTGCGGAAATTTGCGGTTTTGGCAGTTATGACCAAAAGTTGAACTCCCTTTTTTAGTTTCTGAATTTATATTTTTGGGATATTTTTAAGTAATTTTATTATCCTTTCTTACATTTAGTTTCAACATAATATTTTTTGTGCTATTAGTGATTTCTATGGTAACTTAGAGCGAAAGAAAAAAGATTTGCGGGTATTCACTTTAAATAACTTATTTTATTTTTGGGACACCCTAATGTTGGACCACGATAACAAGTGGAGATTTTCTCGGCACTGAGAACCAATAATACATTATTACCAATAATTCTGCAGACAAATGTGGTTAAATCTTATACAGAACCAAGAAAAGGATGGTAACCCTTTATGGAAGATGTGGTCAAAAGTGGACCGATATGACATTTCTTTAGAAGAAGGTGTTCTGAAGTGTGAGTTCATTAAAAAAAAAAACATTCGCTTAGAATATATGGTTAACATCTGCCAAAATAATTCGATATAAAAATAAAAAGCACCGAATATTTGCAGCTTGCCTGCTAAAATTTCTTCCGAATATGTTTAGCAACAATGAACAACGGCAACATGTAGCAACAAATTTCACAAAAATATTGCTAGCGATGCTGATGCTATTCGATATTGTTGCTATTTTTCGCTTGGAGGTTTAATATGCATTAAAAACTCTTGGTACCGGATGAGAGAAAATTCGGTTGAAAAATATGTTGGTAAAGTAAAATACTTCAATTCAGAATGATTCATTACTTGGCAACAACTCGAAATTTTGGTCCTAGGACCCCAATACTTTACATAGAGTGTGTTTAGGCCACTATTAGCCATTGATAACAATTTCAGTTCGATATATTATTTAGAAGTATTTTTGTCACACCTTCCCATGTAAGTGCCACCACTGTGCATACCTCTATATTTTTTGAGGGAACACTTTTTTGAAAAATTAATTATTTTTTATTGTTCAAAGTAGTTGTGTAGGATACCGCAATGCCGTCTCCCTCCGACTTTATCGATAAGATTTGATTCCGAGCTGAAAGACTTGTATTTCCGCTTTTAAATTTAAAATGCCTTATAGATATTAGTTTTACAAATAGTACATTTTTAGCCATACAAATTATTACATTTCTAAATACTTTGGGTTTTTGCCTGGTGGTTGTAACAATGTCACGATGAAATAAGCTGCAGCATTAAATCTTCTCCAGCCATAGCAGAATGCTTATACAACATCACATCTGTATAGATAATTTGTACAGCCAGTTGTGTATTTGAATTAGTTTACAATTATTCTTAGCACGTAACATTTTCACACAACTAATAGCAACGAAGACACACACGTTTTGCAAATGGGTTTTCACTTTATTTTACAAAGAGGTATCCTTCTCGAAACTTCTTTCTTCTGGTTAAACGATTAATGATAACATTTAATATTAAGGCGTTATATAAATTAAAGATATGATTAAAATTTGCTTCTAACTCGCGCCAATGTTGAATTTTCAAATGCAGCAAAATGCCTTGACTTTATCCTAAGCACATTAACCACATTAGTCATAAGATTTCGCTCCTTAGTTTTACACTTTTTAAGAACAGCTAGCAGAGAGAGAGAACTTATATTTTATATTTTGAATGCAAAGTTTTTTCAATGTTGTTTATTTGTTCCATAGACCGAACTAAGAAAAGATCACCAATTCTCTCTGTTTAGTCCTTCGCTTTTCTGGAATACCGCGTCTTGTCATCTCTTCATCCACTTGTTTGCGCCATCTATTCTTTGGCCTGCCAATTCTGCGTGCACCGCCATGTGCCTCGAATTTATACGCCTTTTTAGCGGGTTCATCATCGCTCATTCTTATTATATGGCCTAGCGAACGCAATCGCTGCATCTCGATATGTTTACCTATATTGATGTCGTTGTATAGCAGATACAGCTCGTGGTTCATACGACGTCGATTTTTACCGTCAACGCAGATTGGTCCGTAGATCTTTCGAAGAATTTTTCTCTGAAACACGCCAACCACTGCTTTATCTGCTTGCGCAAGTACCCAGGCTTCGGAACCACACATCAGCACGGGTAGTATCAGTGTTTTGTAAAGCGTTATTTTTGTTTGACGAGTTGTGGCTTTGTTTTTGTAGTGCCTACCAAGGTAGCATCTGTTGGCCAATACAATTCTTCTTTTTATTTCACAACTGATGTGAAATACCTCAAAATTATAGGAACTAACTGCAACAGTTTGTCCGATCTCAATGGACGCATTGCGCGTCGACACCATCAACTTGGTCTTCTCGCCGTTTACCGCCAGACCCACTTTAGCAGATTCTCCTTCGACCTTCATAAAGGTATCGGTTACTTCTTTTACTGATCGTCCCATGATGTCTATATCATCAGCATAAGCAAGTAACATGTGGCTATTGGAGTAGATTGTGCCACTTCTTTTGCCGTTTGCCTCTCGAATAATCTTTTCTAGCAGGATCACACGAAAGGCTGTCTCCTTGCCTGAAACCTCTGTTGGTACAAAACTCTTCGGAGAGGTTCTTTCCTATTTTAACTGAAGATCTTGTCTCAGTTAGAGTCATTTTAAAAAGCCGAATGAGCTTTGCGGGGATACCAAATTCAGACATGGCATGGAATACCTTTGAACGTAGCGGGCTGTCGAAGGCTGCTTTATAATCGACAAAAAGGCGGTAGGTGTCGATCTGCATCTCTTGTGTCATCTCCTGGATTTGCTGCAGGGTAAATATCTGGTCAATGATGGACTTGCCAGGTCTAAAGCCGCATTGGTATGGTCCAATTATTTCGTTGACAATGGGCTTTAGTCGTTCGCACAATATCCCTGACACTATCTTGTAGGCGATAGCATAAAGTCTTATCTCAATGGTCAATGGTGGACTTGCCAGGTCTAAAGCCTCATTGGTATGGTCCAAATATTTCGTTGACCATGGGCTTTAGTCGTTCGCACAATATCCCTGACACTATCTTGTAGGCGATAGCATAAAGTCTTATCTCAATGGTCAATGGTGGACTTGCCAGGTCTAAAACCTCATTGGTATGGTCCAAATATTTCGTTGACCATGGGCTTTAGTCGTTCGCACAATATCCCTGACACTATCTTGTAGGCGATAGCATAAAGTCTTATCTCAATGGTCAATGGTGGACTTGCCAGGTCTAAAGCCACATTGGTATGGTCCAATTATTTCGTTGACCATTGGCTTTAGTCGTTCGTACAATATCCCTGACACTATCTTGTAGGCGATAGCATAAATTCTTATCTCCTTTCTTATGGACGGGACACAGGATGCTCAGGTTCTAATCGTCGGGTACGCGTTCTTCCTGCCAGATGGAGCTAACTAGCTGATGAATACACCTTATCAGCGTGTCGCCTTCGGTTTTAAACAGCTCGGCTGGTAGCCCATCAGCTCCTGCTGCCTTATTATTCTTCAGCCGGTTTATTGCTGTCTTTACCTCATTTTTCGGATTTTTCGGACTTCATTCTGTCTCCTGTACATCTCGATTTGTTCACACTCCCGCTTTTCTATCTCTCTCTTTTTCTTGCGGAAAAGACGTTTCTCCTCTCTCCTTTTCTCTCGATACCTCTCTCGTGTGCTACCGCATTTTTCTCTTCGGTAGCAGCACAACACTCCTGGTCATACCATGGATTCCTTGGTGAAGGTCTCTGGTATCCAAGTACTAATTTTACGGCTATTTGCATGGAGTGGGCAATGCTTTGCCATTGTCCTGATATGTTATCGGGATGAGGAGTGCTGTGATTAAGCAATTAGTCTAGTTGAGTGGAATATGCTATGGCTATCTGTTGTGATTGCAGTTTACCGATGTCTAACTTTCATGTTGTGTCTGTTCGTACTTTGTTTGCTACGATTAACCGGGTGCGTACCTTTGCTGCAACAAGGTAGTGGTCCGAGTCTATGTTTGCACCTCGGAACGATCGTACATCCAACACGCTTAATGTAAGTCTTCCATCTATCACAACGTGATCAATGTGATTTCTTGTTCTTTGATCTGGCGACAGCCAGGTGCCGTTATGAATATCGAGATGCTTAAATCTGGTATTGCTAACTACCATTTTGCTTGCAGCTGCAAAGTCTATCAGCCTCATACCATTGTCAGACGTTTCACTGTGCAGACTGAATTTTCCGACTGTTGGGCCAAAGATATTCTCCTTTCCAATTTTGGCATTAAAATCGCCTAGTATAATGTTAATGTCATGGGCAGGGCAACGGTCATAAGTTTCTTCTAAGCGCTCGTAAAATATATCTTTGGTCTGTTCGTCCTTGTCTTCAGTGGGAGCATGAGTGCAAATAAAGGTGATGTTGAAGAATTTTGTTTTTAATCGAATTGCAGCGAGTCTTTCATTCACTGGGGTGAAGCTGGAGACCAGATGTTTTAACCTCCAACCAACTAAAAATCCGCAACCAAACTTATGCTTTGTGTCATGGCAGCTATAATACAGTGCGTCACCTCTAGGTGTTGTTGTGACGCCTTTCCCGTTAAATCGTATTTCCTGTATGGCAGTAATGTCGACCTTGTACTTTTCAAGTACATCTGCCAATGCGTAAACTGCACCTTCTCTATAAAGAGTGCGACCATTCCAGGTACAGACTGGCAGATTGTGGTCCTTAAAACGTTTGCGGGGTTCGTCACTTTTAGAGAGGTTTGTTTTTCCTTTCTTTCGTTTTTTCATAGTAGGCTGTTTTTCTAGGGGAGGGTTACTATCCGGACGCCCAAACCCACATTTTTAACGTTCTTATGGGTGAACACGCGGCACATGTTAGCTTACTACCTATAACGGGTGTTTAAGGCAGTTCTCCAGGTGACAACACATGGAGGTCAATGTCCACTTGAGATGAAAGAGGGACCAAGATAAATCCTGGGTTTTGCCAAGTTATAGCCGGTCAGGACCGTTCCTTGGTATCTTCCATCCCCTACGTCACCCAATGTTTTTTATTTAAGACCAAGAAATGAAGTAACCAAGGCCTACAGGAGGGCCTTTCAGAGTTCTGTTAACCAACCTTTGGAAAACAAACATAATGGATTTTACGTTATTGTGATTTAAGTTTCTTTGTATTTTAAATCACAATAATGTTTTTGACAACAAACATAACAAGCAGCTGAGCTTATTGTCCGACTGTATAGACTGTGGAAGTAACTTTCAGTAGACATCCGACCTTTCGAATAGTTTTTTCCACTTCAGTTTATAAGAATTCAACTATTTTCGTTCGCTCTCCTCATCGTTGGCAAGTGACATCTTAGTTACTTTGTTGATAGCAAATAATTTTGCAGGAATTGTTGCATGGGAGTTACAAGAATTACCTCCACCTGTAGTGGCATAAGGATGCTTTTAGCAGAACATCACAAGTACATTTGAGCGACAATTTTGTTGCAATTGCTGTTTTTGAGTAGTCATAATAATACCAACTACCACTACTATTGCCAATGGACCAATTCCCCCTTGGAATACAAGTTGCATTTTATACAACAACGAACAGGTGATAATTAACTAATACCAACGTATAAACACGAACACAGAATTTCTTGTAGTGGTGGTTTAAAAAGTTTTATGGATTTGATTCGAAATACGTGTTGTAAAATAATAACTATGTATGTATGTATATATTGCCATTTAAGTTCTAAAATTGGCATTCATATATTTCAGGAATATTACCAATGGCACATCATGAGTTTTTGGTTTATACATACATGTAAAAATGTTCGAGGGGAAAAGTCTTCAAAATATACATAAGCCTATCTATGTTAAACTACAAAGATTCCTTTGGTTCAATCTTGCACAATAAAGACATTAGAACACGAGCCTTTTGACAGTTTGTGCAGCAATGTTCCTCCCTACTGATCCGATAGAAAATACGATATAAAGAGTTTATTAGTGCAGTGAATTAGAATATTGCCACATTTGGAGACATTATCATATAGTACTTTTAAGGATTTTTTGTCCAAGGATCTCTGGTCAATGACAAAACAAAATACAATAACAACAAATATCCACAAACTGTGTATATTACTTAATAATAAATAATTTCTATATTTCCTTGAACAAGTTGTGTTCAAACCGCCGAAAAATTGAAGTTAGCAATTAACGATATCGACATATCGCCGTATACAACCCTGTAACATTATTAGCATAATTACTAGTTACAATGTGGTATCACACAGTTTCATGTTTTGGTTCGTTTCCATGTCAATATAACCAAAGCCACAAATTGTTGGCACTTTAACTGAGGTGTTCTTGCCATTGAGGAGTGATGAGTAATAATGATGTAATAATTCACATTTTACACTTAAAATAACTGATTAATGCACAGTGCCCAGTTTGGCGAAAAACATGGGCATAAATCGAAAAACAAATTTTATAAATTTAAACTAAAACAAGTCAAAAAGAATTAATTTCGACGCCGAACTTTTTGCACCCTCAACCATGAAAAACATATTATTTAATTTTGCTTCCTGTCCATAATTTTAAATAGAAATATTTTGTGACCACAAAATCCCAAATGCCTATATAAGGTCAGAAAATGCGTCAAAAAATTCTTCAATCGGGCGCCACCATTATATGGGGACTATATCAAAGTGTGGAGCTCTGTTGAAAACTTTTAGTGGAGAAATTTTGTGACCACTGGGAACCTAAAATGTAAAATTACAATTAGTTCGGTCAATACATGTAGCTAAATTCCTGACAATTGGCAATTTTTGGTGGAAGAGTTTTGTGACCACTTTAAACGCCAAATATCAAACAGCAGGTAGTTCGGAAAAAAAGTAGTTAAAATCCTCAAAATATAGAAAATAGGGAGGCACCGTTATACCAAAGCATTGACCTGTGTTGACAATTTTTGGTGGAGAAGATTTGTGAGCACTGGGAACCTCAAATATTAAATAACAGGTAGTTTGTCCAAAAAGTTGTTAAAATTATCAAAATACCTATAAGAGGGAGGTACCGTTATATGGGGGCTACACAAAAACATGGACTAAGTTGACAATCGGGAGGTACCGTTATATGGGGGGCTATTCCGAAACATGGACCTATGTTGAACATTTTTGGTACAGAAGTTTTGTGACAACTTTAAAAAAAGGTATCGAAAATCGGGGGTACCGTTATATGGGTGGTATAGCGAAACGTGGACCTATGTTGAACATTTTTGTAGGGTCATTTTCTCCAACGTCAAATTGCAGGTAATTCTGGCAAAAAGTAGCTCCTCAAAATACCGAAAATCGTGAGGTACCGTTATATGGGGGCTACAAAACATGGACCCATGTTGGAACCTCAGAAGTCAAATTACAGGTAGTTCGGTCAAAAAAATTATGATAAACCTTCAAAATACGGAAAATCGGGAGGTACCGTTACAATGGGGGCTTTACCGAAACATTGACCTATGTTGGCAATTTTCGGTGGAAATGTTTGGGACCTCTGGAAACCCCAAACGTCAAATTAGAGGTAGTTCCGTCAAACAATTTTGCTAAAACCCTCCAAACACCGAAAATAGGGAAGTGCCGTAATTTGGGGGCTATGCCGAGACATGATAATTTTTGGTGGAGATATTTTGCGACCTCTGGGAATATCAATCGTCAAAAAATGTAGTTAAAATCCTCACAATGCCGAAAATCGATAGATACAGTTATATGGGGGCTAACCGAGACAGGGTCCTATGTTTACAAATTTTGTAACCACTGGGAACCCCAAATGTTAAATTACAGGTAGTTCGGCAAAAAATATAGCTTAATCCACCATAATATCGAAAATTGGGAGGTACCGTTATATGGGGGCTATATCAAAACGTGGCCTGATATAGCTCGTCTTCGAACATGGCCTGCGTACAGAAGAAAGACACTCGGATACCGGACGCTAGAGTGATTACAACAGACGGACTGACGGACATGGATATATCGATACTTTACTTTATATGCTCGCAAATGATTATTTTAATGCTTTAGAAACAGAAAAATTAACTTAATATACCCTTCATACTATGGTGGAGGGTATAAGAAATGAAAAAGTATCAGTCGGCTGTGCCCACAGAGATATACCCTCAGCAGCTTATATTGTCAAAATCGGAATGGAGCATACCGTTGACCCAACAGTCAGGAAAATCAGTTTTCGCAATGAAAAATCCGTCAGCGGTAAAACCATGGTAGTTAGCAGCACCATATTCAACTATCTCGTCATTCCTCGACATTCCAGGGTCGAATTGTTTTTTTCCTTTCATTTCTTTATTCCTTTCGTTTATGAATGTACTCATTGAAATTATAGCAAAAAGTGTCATGCTCAAAGTCGGAAAGAAAAAGCAAATAAACGGGAGGATGGAAATCTATTCTTAGGATTACTGCTGTCTCGACTTTTTTCTTAGTGGACGTTATACCTACAGTACTAATAGCTCACTGATTCATTTCTCTGTAACAGGCGAACACTTAAAACATTGAAATATGGTCCATCTCAAGTGGAGATTCTCAACTATAAAATATGATAGCAATGTTGCGTATGATATACGCAAAAGTCTTTAAAATTGTTGCGTATACGTTCTATAATCTCTGCAGAAAAAAATATCCACGTTGTGTTTTTTTAATTTCGTAACACAACGATACAAAACTTAAACCAATATGCAGTGGTTCTGCACGTTGCTCTTAAACCGACTTTAAATGACCTATCAAAATAAAGCTTAAGAAAATGATGTAGCAGTGAAAATTCTCTACAAGATTGTCCTTTATGATATTTTCGTAGGTTTTACCATTTTTGAGATATAGAAGTTCAAATTGGGACAATGCACTGACTGCTTACACCTGGGAAGTTTTCGCAGATTCTGAAACAGCAATGTTCATAGATAAAAAAAATCCAAATCCATCGCTGGAAGGATTTTTAAATAAATCGCGGTCAATGTCCACATATTTCGGTTTATTTTAGGTTATCGCGATTTTGCTTGGAAAGTTCTATCGAAATGGGGCTAAATAAAATTTTGTAGCTGTGTAAATTTTCCAGAGGATTGACCGCTATGATTTGCTCCTAGGTTTTACCATTTTTATGCCCTACACCACTATGTGGAAAGGGTATTATAAGTTTGTTTTGGGAAAAATTCATGTAACACCGTGAAATATTCGTCGGAGACCCCCAATGTGGTATACCAATCTTTATATCTCGGCGAGATAAAGCGATTTTGAGATGTGTGTCCGTCCGTCCGTGTGTCTGTCCATTATAAATTGTAATCAAACTCCAGGCCGCAATTATGGACCGATCGTCACGAAATTTGGTATGGAGGTCGGTTTCACATCAGAATAGATCGCTATTTTAATTGGTGATGATCGTGAAATATTTAGCGGGTGAAATGGAACAAAAACATAATTTTTATCCGATTTTGTAGCTGCTCAGGTCGCAATAATAGTCCGATCGCCTCGAAATTTTAATTAAGGTAAGAGTATACGACAGAGAAGTTGCTTGTAATTTGAGATGGCGATCAGATAATATTTAGAGGGTTAAATGGACCACAACTTTTGTGTGAAAATTGTGAAAATTTTTAATATACACTTATATCATTGTTCCTGAAAGACACATTCCTCCCTCGTGAGTTATATTTGGAAAACGATCTCTTGACCTTTCCATTGATGTCAATTGTTTTGATGTACGTGGTCAGATAACAGAGTAACAGCCTAATATAACCAGTTTTTTGTTTGTTGTGTAATCATAAACACGCTAGAGGTCGCAATTATAGCTCAATAGTCACGAAATTTTGCACGAGGTAAGAGTTTAGGTTGAAGAAAATGCCTATAATTCTGCATGATGATCTGATATTATTTAGCGGGCGACATACACCATTACTTTCGTATGAAAAAAATACAAATTTTATGTTTGGTCCATATTTTAATTCCTGGAGGGCATATGCCGACACAGTAGCCTACATATGGGAAAATAACTGCTGACCTTTCCCCTGATGGAAATTGCAATAATGTGTCTGCTAGATAACAGGCCTACTGCCTAATATATAATGGGTTTTGTGTAGAGAACCACAATTTCCTCCCATGCTACAAATTGTCTCTATCATGACAGAGAAATTTTCAGTTCAGTTGTCCAAATGGATGTTTTATACAATTATTACAGTATGGGGTCCCCTCGCCACCTATTTTATACCTCAGGATTTACAGTAAAGGGGATACATACAAAATAGACCAAAGATGTGTCTCATCGAAATAATGGTTTTAGGCCCCAAGTATGTTTGGACGAAATTCGTTTCAGACAATTTGGAGTCGATTTAGCCCTGTCCGTTCATCTGTCTCTCTTACTGTTTAGCTGGCTGGTGCGCACGATAAATATCGAACGCATCTACCGATTCGAACCAAATTTTATACTTCGTAATATGTTGCCCAAGGGAGATGAGAGAAGTCTCCCTTGTCCCGTATGGGATGTTTGTGGAACAATTATTATAATATTTAGCCCAAACTTAGTTTAAGTTCAAATATAGGCGTTATAAGTCCACATCTCCCCCACAAAAGTTCAACATTTTTTCGAAAAAATGTGTGAACGATAACTGGCGAAGTGAGCAATCGATCGATAAATCGGGTAAGACTATATCGATCCACACCTTAGGGTACGTTCCGCACAAAATTCGGAAAAGTGAAATTTAAGAGTCCCCTCGAATCGTTTGAATTTTTTCAGCAAATTGTCCTTGCGGTCCCCTTTACGATGGTACAATTGCAATAGCAAGTCCATACTTCCTCAGATTATGACCGAAAAGCTCCAAGAAACCCTGAAAAACAAACAATAAACCTCCCACACAAAATTTGGGAAAATTGCAGTTTGAGGACACGTATCGGATCTACATATTTGAATTTTTTGAAGGAGGGTCTTTTCGCGGTCCCTATTGCAACGGTACAATTTTTCCGGGGTAAGTTCATACTTCCTGAAATAATGGTCTAATGGAGGGACAAGGGAAGCTTCTCTTATATCAATGGATTCATATTATGTTATTGATCTGTGACCTAGTTTCACCGAGTCCGAAGGACGTGTCCTTAGTTGCCACATGTAGAGACTTTTTCATGGCTGAAATACTCAGGAAATATCGCCAACATTACTAAGGGGTATTTTGCCACCGTTGAAAAATTGATGTGGGCAGGCCTGGGAATCGAACCCGGAAATTCAGTTCCTAGAGGTTGTGGTGTATGGTATCAAATGGTCGGCCCGTCCGACTATAGCCTTTGCTTACTTGTTAGATTTATTTTTAGGTTTTTTTTTAGGTTTTATGATTTGCTTGAAAACGGCAAACCTTATATAAATGGGACTATAGAAAATCTTATAGCGGTGAAAATTCTCTACAAGATTGGGGTAGTTTTGTCCAATGTTGTACCGTTTTTGAGATATATAAGTTTAAGTTGGAAAATTGCAGTCATGACATGCCTCTTTATAAAAGTAAAGAGACGATACAGTCAGTGGGCAATATCGTCCCATGTCTTGGTATAGCTTCCGTATAACAGTAAAATTCTCAACATAGGCAGATGTGCAGTATAGCTCCCATATAACGGTACCACCCGATTATCGGTATTTTGAGGACTTTAGCTACAATTTCTAATCGAAATAACTTTAGTTTAACATTAGAAGTTCTCAGTAGTCACAAAACTTCTTCGCAAAACATTTTCAACATATATCCATGATTAGGTATAGCCTCCATATAGCGGTACCTCCCGACTTTTGGTATTTTGAGCATTTGGCGGTATTTCTTTACGGAATTTGCTGTAATTTGACATCTGAAGCTCATGTTGGACACAACACTTTTCCACCAAAAATTTTCAAAATAGACCCACATTTAGATATAGCCCCCATATAATGGTACCTCCCGATTTTCGGTATTTTGAGGGTTTTAGCAAAAAATTTTTAACGAAATAGCTGTAGTCAAAACACTTCTTCATCGCAAATTGCCAACATAGGTCCACGTTTAGGTTTAACCCCTATTAAACGGCACCTTACGATTTTTTCGGTATTTTGACGGTACTTTCCGGAATTTGTCATTTGAGGTTCCCTGCAGTCACCAAAATGGTCCATTTAAAATGTTCAACATTGGTCCATATTTTGATGTGGCCCCTATATAAAGGTACCAACACATTTTTATACCCTACACCACTATGTGGAGAGGGTATTATAAGTTGGTTTTGGCCAAAGTTTGTAACGCATCGAAATAATGGTCGTAGACCCACACATATATATACCAAAATGAATGTCTCGATAAGCTGAGTAAATCTGGCTATGTGTGTTCGTCCGTCTGTCCATCTAATAACGCTTCAGGTCGCAATTTTAATCCGATCGTCATCAAATTGTGGGTTTTGATGAAGGTGCCGAGGCACAGTGCGAAATTTGTGAAGTTTAGTGGAACTTTAAGGGATTTTCAAAGTACATGAAATTAATTAAACTTTTATTGAATTCGTTAGCTAAGTACTCCACTGCAAATGGTCCATACTCAGTTTGCCGATTTACTTCACGAAACGACTTAAAAATGCACTTAAAGTTGCACTTTTGTTTATTAATTTTTTTGTAAGAAATGTATTTTTGATTCATTAAAAAAATGGAGTGGCGCGGACAAATGGTAAGTCAGTATGCCATGATTTATTTTTCTTAATATTTTACAAAACAATTATGATATTTTACACTTAAAAAAATGCAAAAAACCCTTATTATTTTCGTGAAATTTTAGTCGGAAATAAGTGATTTTTTGAAGTTTTCAAAATTATAATTTTTTATTTTCCGTGGTCATTTCAAAAGTGAATTATGTACGTACATTCACGTGTTAACATTCAAGTGTTTTGAAGAAATGGAATCACTAATTCTAACAATGATAATTTCTGTAAACTTAAGAAACCTCTCGTAATTTTTCATAGTTTTCACCTCTTAATGTTGGTGATTTACATATAGTGCAACATTTTTAGATGCTGCGGTGCAAATACCAAAATACGTTAAAAATTGTAATGCAGTGCAGACCTGAACTTGATCTGAAAGACATTATTTACAAAATTAATGGTGCAGATGAAGATGGTGCAAATGAAAACAAACAAGTAAAAAGTCGTTAAGTTCGGCCGGGCCGAACTTTTTATACCCTCCACCATAAAATAGTCTTAATTAAAATGGAATAATTAGGATCTTTTCACAATTTTAGGTGGAACAACTTTTCGACAATGGATAGACTCCTACTGCCTCCCACTATTGCTTAAATTACACTGTGAACACAAATGTTGGGGCAGAGATAATTCCTTTTGGATATGAAAGCCCCTGGTGTGTGTATATTAAAAAACCCGAAGGACAGATGCGCCGTGAGTCGAACTTCCGCGTTATGGCGTGATGAAGTTTTTGCAAGAGACCCTGAAGCCATCATGTTACAGTGTTATCTAATCTGTCAGCTAGGTGACAGGTACCACCTACGGGGCTATATCAAAGAGTCAACCTATCTTTAAAAAGTTTTATAGCTGCAGGGATCTTCAAGAGTCAAATTGAGGGCAGTTTCATCAAAAGAATGTAGACCCTCAAAAATGGACCCATGTTGACGAATTTTAGTGAAGAAATTTCGTTACCACTGAAAATTCCCGAAAATCGGGAGGTACAGTTATATGGGGGGATATACCAAAACATGGACCTATATTGACGATTATTTTTGAATAGACAAAATTGTAGCTAAAATTCTCAAAATACCGATCATTACAGCTAGTTCGGTTAAAAATTGCAGCCAAAATTCTCAAAATACCGAAAAGCAGGAGATACCGTTATATGGGGGCTATACCAAAACATGGACCTATGTTGACGATGTTTCGTTGGAGATGTTTTATGACCACTGAGACCTTCAAATTTCAAATTACAGCTATTTCGGTTAAAAACTGTAGCTAAAATTCTCAAAATACCGAAAATCGGGAGGTACCGTTATATGGGGGCTATACCAAAACATGGACCTATGTTGACGATGTTAGGTGGAGATGTTTCATGACCACTGAGAACCTCAAATGGCAAATTACAGCTAGTTCGGTTAAAAATTGTAGCTAAAATTCTCAAAATACCGAAAATCGGGAGGTACCGATATATGAGGGCTATACCAAAAAAATGGACCTATATTGACGATGTTTCGTGGAGATGTTTCATGACCACTGATAACCTCAAATGTCAAATTAAAGCTAGTTCGGTTAAAAATTGTAACTAAAATGCTCAAAATACCGAAAATCGGGAGGTACGGTTAAAAGGGGGCCATACCAAAACATTGACCTATGTAGACGATGTTTGGTGGAGATGTTTCATGACCACTGAGAACCTTTAATGTCAAATTGCAGATTGTTCGGTTACAAATTGTGGCTAAAATTCTCAAAATACCGAAAATCGGGAGGTACCGTTAAATGGGGGCTATACCAAAACATGGACCTATGTTGACGATGTTTGGTGGAAATATTTCATGACGACTGAGAACCTCAAATGGCAAATTACAGCTAGTTCGGTTAAAAATTGTAGCTAAAATCGGGAGGTACCGATATATGGGGGCTATACAAAAACATGGACCTATGTTGACGATGTTTCGTGGAGATGTTTCATGACCACTGAGAACCTCAAATGTCAAATTGCAGATAGTTCGGTTAAAAATTGTGGCTAAAAATCTCAAAATACTGAAAATCGGGAGGTACCGTTATATGGGGACTATACCTAAACATGGACCCATATCCTTTGGGATATAAGTTTGTTGACCACTAGGAACCCTAGGTGCCAAATTATAGCTAATTCGGTCTGCAAATGTGGCGAAGATCGTCAAAATACCTCAAATCCGGAGGTACCGTTATATGGGGGCTATACCAAAGAGCCACCGTTACATGAGCGCTACAGGAAACCGCGGGTCTATGTGGCCCAATTTGAGCCCCACAGTGTCCACTAATATAAGAAACATTTGGGCAAAATTTTAGGAATCTACACCTTTTACTTTAAAAGTTATTAGTAAAGTTCCGCTAAAGTGCTCATATTTTGCACTGTGCGAGAGGAAGAAGCCTATTGATTTTAGTGATGGTCGGATAATATTCAGGGTCGGAATGGGCAAAAAACTTATTTGGAGAAATAGTCAAAGTTTTATTTCAAAGCGAATATCTCCGCTTCTACGAGAGGTATATCAAAAGCACCTGCTAATGAAAGTATAAAATCTCGCCTTTACAACGATGTAACGTAGGTTGTCGTACGTGGTCAAACAACGAAGATATCGCAATAGCCGCTAATAGAACACAACTTTTCTTTTCTGCGATTTTAATAATAATAACGAATATTACAGCTTTGGTTGGGGACCTTCCAAAAGCAAAGTCTGACTATGAAAGTAGAAAATCCCATCTTTACAATGATGTAAAGCAGGTTGGCGTAGGTGGCCAAATAACGCAGATATCGCAATAGTCGGTAATACATCCCATTTTTTATTTTTTTTTGTAATCACGCTACACGTCGTAATTTTGATTTAATCGTCACGAAAGTTTGGGTGTTAATGGGGTTCCCGCAGAGGAAAAAAAAACTATTGATTTTGGTAATGATTGGATATTATTCAGGGGTTGGAATGTGAAAAAAAACTTATTTGGAGAAAAGGCCAATGTTTTATTCGTGCCGACAAAAATGTGGATGAGGATTAACGTTCAAAAGTTTTGCGGAGGAGGGAATGGACCGACATAGTGCATTACGGAAGTGGATCTTATTTTGAGAGTCATATCTTTTCGATAGATATCGCGCCCACTGGTTATTTCAGTGGGTTATCCTTAACCTGTTCGACCAGTATGCCAGGAAGCATGGACTTGTGCACGGAAAATATAATTTGGCTGAAAACAGGACCACAAAGAACATCATAGGTAGAAATTTCCAAAGGATCTCCGAACAGAGCCTAAACTGCACTTGGACACAAATGTTGAACTTTTGGAGGGAGGTATCTTAAGGAGAGGACCGATATGGGCCATTTTTGAAGTTAAACTAAGTTTGGAACTTATCCGAACTTATCTGAAATTTTGTGTGGGAGGTACCCGAAGGAATGGACAAATATAGTCCATATTCGAACCTGATCTATATCTGGTAGATATATTAGAATGCGTAAAGTATGGACCAAATCGGTCCGTCCCTTCAAGAGTTATCGTGTTCACAATTTTTCCGAACATTTTTAAACTTTTGTGGGGGAGGTACCAGACGGAGTGAACCGATATGGCTTATCTTCGAACTTAAACTAAGTTTGGACAAAATATTATGAAGGCCAAATTTTGGATCGATTCGGCAGACTTCACACTATGTCATATGGGTTTTTTGAAACATTCAGGATATTTTCTCAGAAAGTATGGTTTTGCCCCTGATGAAACTTGTACCACCGTATGGGGGCCGTGAATAGTTGTTACAACAAAAACCAAAACGATTCGAGAGCAGGTCCTAAATTGAACATTTCCGAAATTTTGTGTGAGAGGTACCCGAAGGAGTGGACCGATTGAACCTCATCTAAGTCTGGTAGAAATTTCACGATGTGCAAAGAATGGACCAAATCGGTTACTCCCTTCACGAGTTATCTTGCGCACAAATTTTCCGAACATTTTCGAACTTTTTGGGGAAGGTACCGGAAGGAGTGGACCGATATAACCCATCTTCGAACTTAAAGAAAATATTGGCAAAGCCAAATTTTGAACCAAATCGGTTCATCCGTTCGAGAGTTATCGTGCGCACCAGCCAGCCAGACAGACAGATGAGGCACATTTTGCCCGTACGAAAGTGTATATACCCTCGTTAGCATAAATGCTGAGGGTATAAATATCACCTTTACAACGATGTGACAGAGATATCGCAACTGTCGGTAATGTATCCCTTCTTCCATTTTTTGTGCAATCACACTAAAGGTCGGAATTTTAATCGGATCCTCACGAAATTTTGGAGGTTGATGGGCATACACCCAAATTTTCCATTTTTTATTTGAGTTGTACTGACGATGTACTTAAATGCGTTTCAACAAAATTGACCTGTATTAATGAAGACATTTAGAGCAAAGACGCTAAGCTATCCCAATTTTAATATTTTAAATTTTACCAGTCAAAAGTTAATGCACAGTAGTAGTGGTGTAGGGTATCACATAGTCGGCCCCGACCCGACTATAATAGCCTTAGCTCACTTGCTTAGATTACATTAAATAATTTAGGTATTAAGGGTGTCCGTGGTTGAAGCATATAATTGTGGAGAGGAAAGGAAATTAATTATTTAATTTTAGTTAAGCATATTTTATGGTGGAGGGCCCGCCCGATTTTTTTACTTGTTATCTATATGTTCAGGCAATATAGGATGTCATTTGGCGTTTATGATTCAGTGTTGAAAAACATGTCCGTCAAAAGATGGGAACAAAGGCCCACGTTATAGGCCATATAATGGTACCGCCCCATTTTAGGTATTTTCATGTTTAAGCTTACCGGCTGTTGGAGGGCACGGTAGTATTCGAACGGGTTAACTGATTTAGTCCAACATTTGTTTCTCGTAAAATTTCGTCCAAACTTAGACCAACTTTGAAGATGTGCCATCTCGGTCCACACCTTTCACACTTTTCAATAAAATGGTTGGCATGATAACTCTCGAGTGGAGTAACTTATTGTATTCAAACATTGTACTCCCCAAATAATTTTCCTAAAAGCTCTAAATAACCCTGACGACATCAACTGAAATGACTGGGGAACACTAATACTTTGGAATTGAGTGCCCGATTTGGCCAAAATTGTTAACAATTACAATTTCTTCCAAACATATGGTTTATTGAAAAATATCTTCGGGTACCTTCCTCACAAAATGTTTTAATTTGCTTTTGCATTGTTTTACCGGAAATACTTCTTGTGATCCTGTTTCCAAGGGACATTTTTTTGAAGGTCCATGCATCCTTATGGTCCAAGCGTTCTAAAAAATCCACGGTGACGAACTACAGTGCCGGATGGGCAAAAAAAGAATGAGTGAGTGAAAATGGTCCAGCCTTTCCGAACAAAATATCCAATTTTTCATTAATGTGCAGTTTAGGGACATGTCAAGGATCGTTTATAATTTTTACACCAGGTAGTCCACGCGGCTATAACGACAGTGTATTTTATTGGGTGTAAGTCCATACTTCCTGAGATAATTACCCTAATTCTGTAAAAACTCTACAGTCACCAACTAAAACGAATCTTAAAGGGAGTCCCCGATTTGACAATTATTATTCCAAACTTATGTGCATCAAATTCGAAAATCATCCAATTCCTTAGGCACCTCTCCCCACAAAAGTTCAAACATGTGGACTTGAGAAGCGATTGAGACCTGTTCGCGGGTACATTTTTAACTGTATTTCTGATACATTTTTAATTTTTGGAAAATCAACCCATACTGGATTTTCTTCTTTTCATTATGCCACAGGCTGAGGGTAAACCTCTGCAAAAAAAACTTTGAGGGTCCAGTGGCCCAATTTAACATCGTCTTATTGTGTTCATATCTTAAAATCTAAATCAAACATTTTAGGGCATTGAACCCAAAAAATCAGACATTAATTTTTAAAACCATTCTAGGGCAAACGGATCCCATATTTGTAATTTTTGCGGTGTAACCATAATCACGCTAAAGATCGCTGTAATAGTTCAGTACTGATAACTGTTTGTGCTAGATGAGGCTTAGGTCAAGATGGTCCTACAATAAAACTCTTATATTTTCCCTTTAGGATTCTGTACATTTACAGATTTTGTATATTTAAAATTTCATCACAATTTGACACCCAGAATTTAAAAGTGGTTTAGTGCATCAAATGCATGAAATCTAAATATTGAATGAATATCAGCTTTGTATGAACCACGAGCTCTAACAATATTTTTTTTATGGATCTTCATTAGATCTAACATGAGCTTAACTCTTCCCAGGCGACTGTATTCATTTAGTACGCTTGTATATTTAATTAATTTCTATTCACAGCGTTATAAACTACAAATGTAATTTTTGTCTTCTGTTCTACCACGACAATTAATTATTTTCATATCTGGTTTCATAGCCAATATACCACCACATTTGTGTTTGTTACAAGACCTACTGCAGTAAAATGTGTCTGCAACGAATTTTGTAACCTGTATGTATGTACGTACATACGTAATCATCCATACCGTTATACATGCAGCTTTATATTGATTAGAGTTACATTGCCAAAGAGAATTCTTTAACAAACATTTTTAATATAAATTACAAAGTCTAATAAAAGCCGAAACATACTACGAGCAAGACTTAACTCAAAGTAAACTGAATATTTTTAGACGTTATTAATATCCAGTAGCGACGGAGAAGAATCCAACAAATAACGCCAACGTTAACATTTTAGCAAATTACGTTTTAATGTTATTTAGAGACAGGGTATGCAACTATTAAAAGATAAATGTGATTTCTTAAAACTAACTTGTTTATTGTTTACATTCCCATGATTGCACGGAAGATGGATATTAATAATTAAATTTTCAACAGAAAGTCAGGAAAATAAAATTAAACATCATTCCTTAATCTAATAACGATGGAGCTGATGTTCTGTCGGAATTGCGGAAATGATTGCACAAAAAACAACGTAAACAATTTTCTTGGAATATTCATTTGCATTAAGTCAGTCCTTTATTATTTAAAGGAGTCAACAATTGATATTCTTATGAATTGAAAATGCTATTTGCATATCTTTAAAACAGTATTTAATATAAACCAGAATTACGGAGTCCAAGAAACGACTTCGGAATAATGTTTTATATTATATTTTTTGTGCATTTTTACAGTTATTGCTTTATTTGAGGAAAGGCAGACTAGCTATTTAAACTTTAGTAATATCGCTTTTGAAAGTTTAGAATAGAAATATAAATATTGGAATAAATGGAAATTGTATTAAGTGACATTAAAACTTTTACATAAGCTTATATCTTCTAAGCAAATACCAGGTTCGAATATAGACTATATCGTTTCATTATTTTAGGTACCTTCGAAATTCCAATTTGTTTTCGGATGCACTTTATACTTCCTGAAAGAACAGGATAAAACCCTACGGGCGCCAACTAATATATCTGATCACAACCATAACTCTTAAATTAAGTATCCGAAACTTTGTACATCCCAAATTTACATCAAGTTCCATGATGGTACCTTTGAGTACCTCATTCACAAAAGTCCAATATATTGCTTGAGTGCAGTTCGAGAATTGCTTTGAAATTTTCATCGAAGGTAGTCCTTGTATTAATGTGTAAAACGATATAATTATACCCTCAGCATTTATGCTAACGAGGGTATATACACTTCCATACGGGCAAAATGTGCCTCATCGAAATAATGGTTTTAGACTCCAAGTATGTTTGGACGAAATGTGTTTCAGACAATTTGGAGTCGATTTAGCAATGTCCGTCCGTCTGTCTGTCTGTCTGTCTGGCTGGTGCGCACGATAACTCTCGAACGGATGAACCGATTTGATTCAAAATTTGGATTTCGCAATATTTTCTCCAAGCTAAATTTAAGTTCGAAGATGGGTTATATCGGTCCACTTCTTCCGGTACCTCCCCACAAAAGTTCAAAATTTTTTGGAAAATTTGTGCGCACGATAACTCATGAAGGGAATAACCGATTTGGTCCAAAGTTCGCACATCGTGAAATTTCTACCAAACTTAGATGAGGTTCCAATATGGACTTAATCAGTCAACGCCTTCGGGTACCTCCCACACAAAATTTCGGAAAAGTTCAGTTTAGGACCTGCTCTCGAATCGTTTTGATTTTTCTTGTAGCATCTTGTATTCACGGCCCCCCATACGGCGGTATAAGTTTTATCAGGGGCAAAACCCTACTTCTTGAAAAAATAGCCTGAAAGCTTCGAAACACCCCTATGACACCGTGTGTACTGGTTGGAGCGCAAGATAACTCTCGAACGGATCTGCCGATTCGATCCAAAATTTGGCCTTCATAATATTTTGTCCAAACTTAGTTTAAGTTCGAAGATAAGCCATATCGGTTCACTCCTTCAGGTACCTCCCCCACAAAAGTTCAAAAATGTTCGGAAAAATTGATAACTCTTGAAGGGACGGACCGATTTGGTCCATACTTTACGCATACTAATATATCTACCAGATATGGATCAGGTTTGACAATGGACTATATTTGTCCACTGCATCCGGTCCCTCCCACACAAAATTTCGGATAAGTTCACATTAAGACCTGCTATCGAATCACTTACATTCGCTGCCTCAAATACGATGGTAAAAGTTTTTTCAGGGGCAAGTCCATACCTCTTGAGAAAACAGCCCGAAGGGTGTAAAAACTCCCTATGGCACCCCCATGGTCTATGTCGGTCCGTTCCTTTAAGTACCTCTTCTTTTGAACTTTGATCCTAATCAATATTTTTTCGATTCGTACGCCCAAAATTTTGAAACCCCCTAAATACATAAGTTTTTGGGAGAAAGTGTTTCAATTTACACAGGCTGAGGGTATCTCTCTGTCGGCAAAGCCAACTGATACTTTTTTACTTGTTTTTCCTTCATAATGACCCAAACGCTCTAAAAAAGCCGACTGTAAACAACTAAAATAACTGATTGACATGATAACTAACCAAATTGGATATAATTTGGCATTTGGGGTCAACTTTCCAGCAAAAAAAATCTATGGACGTTTTAGAATAGGCCACATATAACGGTACTAACCGCTTTAAAGTATTTTGCAGTTGTTAGCAACATTTTCTCATCGAATTACCTACAATTTGACATTTAGAGATCAAAGTGGTCAAAAACTACTCCACAAAATTTTTTTTGACTTAAGTCCGATTTCAGACGATTTCATGTTTTTATTGACGTTTTTTAAGTTGGCCACAAAACGTCTCCACCAAAAATTGGGGACATAGCACAGTGGATCCACCCATTGGCCAAAAATAAAAAAATTAATGTCAAAATTTTGGTACAACATATGGCAACTCTGATAGCTATGACATGTACCTTTTTAAAAATATATTAGTTTTTGTTTCATTCGAACGCGATCTTCTTAAGAATAGCTTCAAAAGTCGGAACATTTGATTAATATTTTTTGTTGCAAGTACAACCTATATTTTAAGTGCAAGTAAATATATTCAAAATATCTCGAAACTAATACGTATAGCAAAATATTATAGTGGATTTTGAAGGAGGGGGTAATAGCTTAATTTTCTTAAAAAAATAGTGTTTTAGCGTGTTGTGGAATTCTAGTTAACTGCATATTTTCTTAGTGTATTTTGTAATGCCAATTCGATCATATAGTTAAATTTGACGTAAGGTTTTAGTCTTGATGCCCACCAGTGCCCACCTCGGGAATAATTTTCCAAAGAAGGTCATGGGTTTGAGATTATTCAGTATTAAAATCAGCTGCCATCTAGTGCCAGACTATAAATGGTGGGTCGCTGACTAAAGCTGCCCTAGAATAGGATTTCTATGGATATATTAGCGTATAACTCTGTTATCTGACCACGTACATTAACATAATTGGCATCAGTGGCAAGATGAAGAAATCTTCCTCCAAATTTGTCTTACGTTGGCGGTAGGTGCCTTTCAGGAAGAACGCTATAAGATCTATATTAAAAATTTTATTAATTTTCAGACAAAAATTTTGATTTTTTTAATCCGCTAAATTGGTTTGATTTTATGTTGTTTTGGATATTGTTTTGTTTCCCCAAGCCTATTTTTGCCTCATAGGATAATCGGGACCTTTGTACATGGCATTTTGTATTAACATCATTAAACAATTCTTACCATATACCCCCTCCAGAGGGGAAAGAGGGGAGAATGTTACGCTCGTGGTTTCTGAAAACACTCTTCGCAGCAGCACAAAGCTGTAACCGGCGTATTGGCTTAATTTTTACACTCTAAATATTTTTGGCCACATTCTCCATACAAGTGGATCCACTGTGCATAGGTCATTTTGTATACCCTCCACCATAATATGGAGGGTATAATTAAATTTGTCATTCCGATTGTAACACATCGAAATATATATTATAAAGTATATATATTCTTGATCCGGATAAAATTCTAAGTCGATATAACCATGTCCGTCTGTGCGTCCGTCCGTCCGTCTGTTCAAATAAAGATACAGCTCGCAATTTTTAAGATAGAGCTTTGTAATATGATATAGAAGTTTCTATAGTTCCTAGGATGTTTGGTATTGCAAATGGGCTATATCGGTCCACGTGTTGATATAGCCCCTATAGAACGGTACCACCCGATTTTCGATATTTTTAAGGTTTTAGCCTCATTATAACACCGATATGACTACAATTTGGTACTTAGTCTTCGTCGGTGGTATACAACTTTCCCTCAGAAATTTTTCTGCATAGGTCCACGCCTTATTATTGCCACCATAGAACGTTACCTCCCTATTTTGCGATATTTTGGAGGTTGTGGCCTCAATACTCCACCGAAATGGCTGAAATATGGTATATGATCTTTATTTGGGGTATTAAACGTTCATATGAAATTTGTCGGTATAGGTGCATATAGGTCGGCATATATCCCCCATAGAACGATACCTCCCGATTTTCGGTATTTTGAAGGTTGTGGCAGCAATCCACCAATTTGGCTGAAATTTGGTATTTAGTCTTTGTTGGTGGTAAAAGCCTTTCTGACTGAAATTCGTCGCTATAAGTTCACGGTTTGATATAGTCCCCATATAACGGTACCTCCCGATTTTCATAATTCTGAAGGTTGTGAAGTTAATATCTCACCGAAAGCCAGAAATTTGTTATTTAGTCTTCCATGTGGTTATAAAATATTCCAGAAGAGAATTATCAGTATCTTACATGTTTTGGAATATGACGACTCCACCAAAAATTGCAGACATAAATCCACGTTTTGGTATAGCCCATATATAACGGTACATGCCGATTTCAGACAGAAAACTTCCCCACCACAAATTATGAACATAGTTGTCTTGAACACTGTTTACCTTATTGAGCCGTCGAAGGCGACCTTATACTCGATGAACAGGTCCCAATATTGACCCAATGGGACAAGGGATACTTCTCTCGTATCAATGAGTGCAACTCGATTCATATGAACTTAGTGATATGGGATCTGCTATTTAAGCCGTGGCAAAACGGCGTGCCCTACGACACCACTTGTAGAGTAGTTTTGCAAGGCTGAAATACACAGGAAATTGCGTCAGCATTACGCTAAGGAATATGCGTCGATCCCTCTTCATGGGTCGTCACAAAGATTTGTTAATTTAAATTTCCCAGGTCTAAAACCATATTGGTATAATCCGATTACTCCATTGAGCATAGGCTTAGCCGTTTACACACTACGCTCGACAGCAATTTATCTGCGTTAGGTAGATTTATTTGTAGCCATTTGATAAAAAATTCAAAGATTCAATCAAAAATTTAACGATTTTCCGACGATAAAAAATTATCGTATTGTTTCTGTAGCGATGATGGCGTTTTATGGTGTTGAAACGCATTATTAATTATGTGCGACTTGAGCGTCGATTTATTTCTCCCTAAATACGAACGACAAATTACAAAGGAGTTCTAAAATAGGCATTTCTAGTAGTGAGAAGCATTTTCGGATGTCGGGAGTGGAAATTTCATCACGATATTATAAACTTTTATACACTTCGAGTAGTCAAAATTTCTATTTTTCAGCAGAAATGGATGTCCCATGGATGGGGCCGCCATAAACTGCAGTGGTAAATATTCTCTAAAACGTATGGGAATGACTTATGCGTAAAATCTATAACTCTAGTACTCGTATACAGTACGCTTCCAAAAATTATCTTGTTGAAGAAATAAGGAAAGCCTTCTTAAGCATTACACTTGATTATAAAAATAGTCCTTGCCGAAGCAGGCACCTTTACTTTATGAAAACACACAAACATTGATTTATTTCTGCACTACCGATCCACACACGACGACTGTTTTAAAGAAACTGCCACAATAAACCAAACTGATGGTTAAAAAATTACCTCTGCCAATATATTCGTAATCTTTTATCGCCATTCTTCAAAAATATGGTAATAAAACTTTTAATCAAAATTTCCAGGGTGGATTTTTTCTGTGTTCTGTTACCAGTTACCTGCATGACATTGTTTTATAAGTCAGTATCGCCGAGAAAACCTACGAAAATGTCATAAAGGTCAATGAGAAAGAAAGCAAAATCATGAAAACGTAAAAAATCTCAAAAATGTGAATTTTCACCGCGATTTATTTAAAAAGCCCTCCAAAGATTTTTTCTCGGTTTGGATTTTTCTCATCTATGAACATTGCTGTTTCAGAATCCGCAAAAACTTTTTTTATGTTAGTTCAGGCGCACCGTGAAATTATGCCTGACATTCCTTTTGGTACTTATTTTGCCCACAAGCTATTTTATTTGGTCAATTAGAATTTTGTAGAGCATTCGGAACATAATATAAAGTTAAGGATATGGGGACATTTATTATGTCTCAGTTTGACACGATGTTAGAATAAATAACACGTTGCTCTTGAACCAAATTTAAACGAAAGGTACTTTGCCTGAATACGGTAAGTCTTATCGAAATGGGACTAGGAAAAATAGCTGTGAAAATTCTCTACAAGATTGACTTTCGTAATTTTTTTTCTTAGGTTTGAACTTCTATATCTCAAAAATGGTAAAACCTGCGAAAATACCATAAAGGACAATCTTGTAGAGAATTTTCACAGCTATAACATTTTCTTTAGTTTCATTTGTGGTCTCCCAGCAAAATCGTGAAAACCTAAAAACCCTAAAAATGTGAACTGTGACCCGATTTATTTAAAAAGCGTTCCGGCGATTTGTTTGTTTTTTTTGTGATTTTTCTCATCTATGAAAAAATTAGTTTCAGAATCCGCCAAAACTTCCCAGGCGTAAGCTCCTTTAATTTAAAGTTGTTCAAGAGCACCGTGATAACTTACAGCAATCGACCTTTAATCGAAAAATTTACATTCAAATGGGTCACAATCTGAACAATGTCAATGTCAGAACAGTAATTAATGGGTTTCAAAAATTAATTCTCGTTTTAAAACATTCCATATCAAGAGCGTGTTAGAGCACATATTAAATAAATTTATTCCCATCCGAGAAATTCTACTTCAACTTCGAAAAAATTACAGTTAAATGAAACGAAATTACAAAATGCTGTGAGGAATGAAAAAGTGATTAATAAATTCCACTGTTATTTTTGCACTATGCCGAAAACGTCTCAGCGGTAATTTTGCAATTCATTTATTTTATTGGATTACATTTGAAACTCCCCACAAGTAATATTATATCCTCTAGAATATTTATTTTCTTTCAAGCTATGCAATTTATCATTTTTTTACTCAAACTCAAACACCTTATTGTTTGTCATTCGCCATATTTTTTATGCAGACTTTCAGTGAATATGAACACATGTTTGCACCACCCAAACCACAAACAAACCTTTCAAATAAGCTCCGTCTGGTCTAATGCTTGTGCAACTGTGCATTGGCTCACTGCTGGCATATACACAAAAACAGACACGAAGTAACAAACTTTATTTAAGAAGACAAGCAATACCTCTAATGAGCTTGAAAATTGTGCAACTTTGTCAAACATATTTTCATACTGACACAAAGAAAAACTTTCATGGAGGGACTGTTATGCATTTTAACCGTAAGTGTACTACGAACTACAGTGTTTTGAGATATGGATGAAAATTTTAAAGAACATATTGAGCATATTTATGGAAAAAACAAGTAAGAAAAGTCTATAGTCGAACGGAGCCGACCATGGGATACCCTATACCACTATCCCAGGGCAATCGCTCTCCACGGAACTTCTTTTCAATGATTTTGAAAATTTAATTATCAAATATCAGAGATGTAATGTATAATACTTATGACCAAAACCAAAAAGTTATCTAGCATGACAAAGACATTTTTGTAGCAGGAAAGGAACATTTAGTTCACACAAACTAAAATGTAATGAAACCCACTTATGTAGTACTACTTCGAGTACTTCCGTTGTTTAACCGCTACGTTATTGAAATTTTTTCCAATTTCACACAAAAGTTTCAGTCCATTTAACCCGCTAAGTATTATCTGATCTTCACGTTGGTTTGTGCGCTTCTTCATCATCATAAACTCAAACTTTGTTTAAAATTTTGCGGGTTATTATTTTGACCTACAGAGCCGCTACAAAATTGGTTAAAATTTTGTTTTTGGTCCATTTCATCCCCTGAACATTTCACGATCATCACCAAAAACTAATCATTTCTATTCTGGCCCGAACCCAACCTCCTTAAAAAATTCGTTACAATTGGTCCATAATTGCGGCCTTAAGCTTGTTTACAATTTTTAATGGACGGACACACATCGCTAAATCGCTTTATCTCGTCGAGATATGAATTTTGGCATACCAAATAAGGTGTCTCGGACGAATATTTCGTGGTATTACATAAACTTTTGGAGAGACAATATGTAGCATGGGATAAAAATGTGGCTCTCTACACAGAACCCATTATATATTAGGCAGTAGACCCGTTATCTAGCAAACACTTTATTGCAATTTACATCAGTGGAAAGGTCAGTAGTTTTTTTTTTCATATGTAGGCTACTTTGCGAAATATATATGTCCTCAAGGAATTAAAATATCGACCAAAAATAAAATTTTTATATTTTTCATACAAAAGTAATGGCCCATTTCACCCGCTAAAGAATGTCAGATCATCATTCAAAATTGTAGGCATCTTTTTCGACCTATACTCTTAACTGGTGCAAAATTTCGTGACTATTGATGTATAATTGCGACTTTTAGCGAGTTTATTATTACACTACAAACAAATAACGGAATATATTAGACTGTAACTCTGTTATCTGATCATGCACACCAACATAATTGGCATCAATTGAAAGGTCAAGCGTTCCACTTTCAAGTATATCTCAGTTGTTCGGAATGTCACTTCCAGGAATTAAGATATAAGCTGTATATTAAAAATTTTCACAATTTTCACACAAAAGTTTTGGTCCATTTAACCCTCTAAATATTATCCGATCGCCATCTCAAATTGCAAGCTTCTCCTTTGTGATATACTCTTACCGTATTTAAAATTACGCGTTGATCGGACTATTATTGAGACCTACAGAGCCGCTAGAAAATTGGATAAATATTATGTTTTTGGTCCATTTCACCCGCTAAATATTTCACGATCATCACCAATAAGAATAGGGATCTATTCTGATCTGAACCCGACCTTCATACAAAATTTCGTGACGATCGGTCCATAATTGCGGCCTGGAGCGTGTTTACAATTTATAATGGACAGACGGACGGACGGACGGACGGACGGACGGACAGACACACATCTCAAAATCGCTTTATCTCGTCGAGATATGAAGATTGGTATACCACATTGGGGGTATCCACATTGTGGTATAGGGTATAAAAATCAAAAATTAAATAGTAATAAAAGGAAAACAATAGGCTTAAAACATTTTGCAATATTTGTTTATATCAAAAATATTAAACCGAACAAATGTAATGTTAGGGAATCGATCATAGGTCATGTCCCAACCCTCATAAAATATATCTTAAGTCTGTTTACCCTCAGCATTTATGCTAACGAGGGTATATAGACTTTCATACGGGCAAAATGTGCCTCATCGAAATAATGGTTTTGGACCCCAAGTATGTTTGGGCGAAATACGTTTCAGACAATTTGCAGTCGAGTCCTATAAGTCTGTCTGGCTGGTTGGTTCAAAATGTAGTCTTCGTAATATTTTATCCAGACTTAGTTTAAGTTCGCAGATGGCCATATCGGTCCACTCCTTCAGATACCTCCCCCACAAAATTTCAAAAATGTTCGGAAAATTGTGCGGACGATAACTCTTGAAGGTAGTAACCGATTTGGTCCATACTTTACACATAGTGAAATTTCTACCAGACATAAATGAGGTTCCAATATGGACTCTATACTCCACTCTGCATGCTTCCTGGCATACTGGTCCAAAAGTTATACGATAACCCACTGAAATGACTAGTGAGCGCGATATCTATCGCAAAGATATGACTCCCAAAATAAAATCCATTTTCATAAAGGAATATGGCGAACCATTCCTTCAAGTACCTCCTACGCAATACTTTTGAACTTTAATCCTAACCCATTTTTTTTGTCGGCAAGTTCAAATCGGCAAGTTCAAATGTCCAAAAAGGGCCACACAATTCTGAAGGTCCCTCAATAAATTCGATGTGTCCGTAGATGCAATCTTCAATTCACATAGGCAGAATTGTAACTGTTGCCATTCTTTCAATCGACTGCTGCAATTCTGAAGAGGAATTGCAGTTTTACGGCTAACTGCTTTGTTATGTTTCGTGAAAGTTATAGTGTCGTGCCTTACCTTTCTGTTATACCATGTTGCTGTTTCCTTGCCATCACTCCTTCTGTAAGCGATATTATTATTAACAAGTAAGAGAGGGATATAGTCGGACGGAGCCGACCATGTGATTAATCACTACTATTCCACGGAATTTCTCTATAATGATTTGAAAAATTTTCTATCACGACTGCAAAAAGGGTACATTGGTGAAATTTGCATCAAAGGAGAGGTCAAGGATTGGTTTTCAAGTTTCGTATTCGTAATTTGCCGGAATATGTCCCACATAAATTAAAATATGTTTTCAAAGTTAAATTTGGATACTTTTTCCACAAAAGTTGTAGTCAATTTCACCCGCAAAATACTATCCGACCATTATCTAAAATTATTGGTATCTTCCTTGACTAAAACTCTTACCTTGTGCAAAATTTTGACCCCTAACGTGATTATGGTTACACTACACACAAATAAAACTGTTGGATCCCTGCATATACTAGGCTATAACTCCGCTATCTGACCATGTACATACACATACATCAGCATAATAGACACCGATGGAAAGTTTAAGTATTTGTCTTCCGAGTATAACTTACATGGAGGGAATGTATCTTTTATGAATAAAGATATTTATATTTTGACCAGTTTTAAAACAAAAGTTTCGGTCCATTTTACCAGCAACATTTTGAGCATCATATTAAATTTCAGGCTTCTTCTTTATTGTAAACCCAAACCTTACTTAACATTTCGCGCAGTTTGGATTATTATTATGGCCTACAGAACATCTACAACCCCGTAAATATTTCCCGATCATCACCAATAACAAAAAGTGTCTATTCTGGTCTGAAGGTGACCTCCATACAAAATTTCGTGACGATTGCGGCCTGGATTTTGATTACAATTTTTAATTGACGGACAGACACACGGACACACATCGCAAAATCGCTTTACCTCTTTGAGATATGAATTTTGACATACCACATGGGGGTCTACGACGGGTGTTACATGAATCTTTCCACATTGTGGTGTAGGGTATTGAATGTTCAAAGATATTCGACACTGCATAAACTGCACCTTCTGGGCATTCCACGTGCAGATTTACAGATCACGGTCTTTAAAGCGTCAACATTATTATTAGACGGTTAAAGTTAAGATATGTGAAGGTGGCACTGGATGTTCAAGGAGTACACTTCACTCGATACACTTGATCAGGTATTATGAGACTCGCGCTAAACTGACGGCGACTGTTTTATTGCCCTCTACCATAGCATGGTGGGTATATAACCTTTAATTTTCCAAATAAAGTAGCCTAACCTAACCTAACAGTGGTCACAAAACTTCTACATCAAAAATTGTGGACAATTTTCTACGTTTTTATTACCTCAGCATTTATTCTAACGAGGGTATATGGCAAAAACCAAAAACCATCCTAGTAATTGGAGTCTAAAGACCAACATTTGATGCGTGAATTTTTTTAAAAAAACCTATTTTTTTGCATGCTAAAATTACCAAGTGTTATTAAATTTCCTTTGAACCCCGCGTCAATTTAGTTTTCTTACGCGACGGATATAATGAGCTCTTCCACGATCGATTCCATCCACTTTAACCGCGGATATAGATACCTTGAAAATAAGAAAATCAGCAAAAATACATATATTTTGACAAATCCGCCCACTAAATCTCGATTTCCTTTAAAAAATTTTACATTTGTACGGACTCTAGGACAGGATAATTATACCGTACTCCACAATGTGGGAAGGGTATTTATAAGTTTGTTTTGCTAAAAATCCATGTAACACCGCGAAATATTCGTCGTAAACCCCCAATGTTATATACCATTTTTCATATCTAGACGAGATAAAGCGATATAGCGATGTGTGACACAATGGACCACAAGGTCTCCGAGTGAAGTGGCTGTCAATATGACAGCTGCGCATCCTTTAACCTAGCGATGTGTGTCCGTCCGTCCGTCTGTCCATTTTAAATTGTAATCAAATTCCAGGGCGCAATTATGGACCGATCATCACGAAATTTGGTATGAAGGTCGGTTTCACATCAGAATAGATCACTATTGTCATTGATGATGATCGTGAAATATTTAGGGGATAAAATGGACCAAAACTTCTGTGTGAAAAATGGTAACATTTTTAATATATATCTAATATCTTTATTCCTGGTGGGCACAATCCACCCTCATGAGTTATATTTGGAAGCCGGTGTCTCGACCTTTCCACTGATGCCAATTATATTGATGTATGTGGTCAGATAACAGAGCTAGAGCCTAGTATATACAAAGATCCCACAGTTTTAATTGTGTAGTGTAAACATAACCACGCTAGAGTTTGCAGTTATGATCGGATAGTATTTAGCGGGTGAAATTTACCATAACTATTGTGGGAAAAATATCAAAATTTAACTTTTGGTCAATATTTTATTTCTTGGGGACATGTTCCGGAAAATGTTAGATAACTGAACTACTGTCTTATATATATTAGCGGGGTCCTTTATGGTTTTGATTTTTAAACACTACCCCACGGGTTATATATAAGTTTGGGTATAATAAGTTGCTTTTCGCAAAATAACGCCACGATGTGGTATACAATTTTTCATATCTTGACGAGATAAAGCGTCTGTCTGTCCATTATAAATTGTAATCATTCTCCAATTTGTAATTTGTAATCATAAGAAATTTGGTAAGTAGGTCGGTTTCACATCAGAATAGATCGCTGTTGTTATTGGTGATCGCAAAGTGGGTAAAATGGACCGAAAACAAAATTTTTCCTCGATTTTTTAGCTGTTCTGTAGGTCGCAATAATAGTCCGATCGACGCGAAAATTTAAAAAAGGTTTAAGGTTATGACAAAGAAAAAGAAGAATGTAAGAAGATGATCAGATAATATATAGCTGGTTAAATGGCCAAAACTTTTGTTTGAAAATTAAATAGTTTTATTTGGAAGAGGAAATCTTTAATAAATATTTTAAATATTTTTTAAATATTTTTTCTTTAGATGAGAATAAAAACCACTATAACTTTTGCGCGCATCGTCCAATTTTGTGAACGCGAACAGATTTAAAGAATTTTTTCCTTAACATCTACACCATGTGCTCGCAAAAAAATTTTTATTTTTTTTCAAATGGAATTGCAAAGGAATTTTGGTTTTTACCATATACACTTTCATACGGGCAAAATGTGCCTCATCGAAATAATGGTTTTAGACCCCAAGTATGTATGGAAGAAATCCGTTTCAGACAATTATGAGTTGATTTAGCAATGTCCGTCCGTCTGTCTGTCTGTCTGGAGCGCACTATAACTCTCGAACCGATCAATCGGTCCAAAATTTGGCCTTCGTAATATTTTATCCAAACTAAGTTTAAGTTCGAAGATGTGTTATATCGGTCTACTCCTTCCGGTACCTCCCCCACAAAAGTTCGAAAATGTTTGGAAAATTTGTGCGCACGAGCAACCGATTTGGTCCATACTTGAAATTTCTACCAGGCATAGATGAGGTTTCAATATGGAATCAATCGGTCCACCCCTTCGGTTACCGCCCACACAAAATTTCGGAAAAGTTCAGTTTAGGGCCATCTCTCGAATCGCTTTGATTTTTGTTCAAGCAACTTGTATTCACTGCCCTCCATACGACGGGCGAGTCCACACTTCCTGAGAAAATAGCCTGAAAGTTGCAAAAAACCCCTATGACACCGTGTGAGGTGGTTGGAGCGCAAGATAACTCTCGAACGGATTTGCCGATTCGATTCAAAATTTGGTCTTGTTAATATTTTGTCCAAATATAGTTTAAGTTCGAAGATAAGCCACATCTGTCCACTCCTTCAGGTACCTTCCCCACAAAAGTTCAACAATTTTCGGAAAAATTGTTCGCACGGTAACTCCTGAAGGGAGTGGCCGAATTGGTCCATATTTTTCACATCCTAATATATCTACCAGATATAGATCAGGTTCAAATATGGTATTTGTCCACTCCATCTGGTACCTCCCACACAAAATTTCGGATAAGTTCACTTTAAGATCTGATATGGAATCACTTTGATTTTTGTTGAAGCAATTTGCATTCGCTGCCTCAATTACGATGGCAAAAGTTTTTCAGGGGCAAGTCCATACTTCTTGAACAAACAGCCCGAAGGGTTACACCCTATGGCGTCATATCGCTCATTTACTCAAAGAGTGGCATAACTCAAAAAATTCGTTTTCTGAGTTAGCAATTTCTATTTTTTCTACGACTTCTACTTTATATTGTGTGAAGTTTTCATGTTGATATCTCTAAAACTCGACGAGTTACAGCTCCTTTACTACGAGTTTCGCATAATTCAAAACAAAAGTTTTCTGAATTTATGAAGCACTTGAACACTTCAAATCACACTTGATCTTGCACAGAAATTTAACACTGTATCTGGCTAGCTTTTTACAAAATATGGTCCAAGTAGTTATTTTTGTTTTTGTATAATAACCTTTTTAAGTTGGGAAGTCAAATTTCAATCACCAACTTAAAACGCGTTTTTCTCGAAAGTCGATTTTTTGAGATGTGAGTAAATGAGCGATATGTAGTGGCTGGAGATCCATTCTTTTTAGTATCTCCTCCGCAAAACATCTGATCTTTAATCCTAATCAACATTTTTGTCGCTTCAAAGGCCCAACATTTTAATACCCCCTAAATACATACGTTTTTTGGAAAATATTTGTTTCAATATACTCAGGCTGAGGGTATATCGGCCTTTTTGTAGAAAATTTACTTATGTTGAAACTGAGGTATGGGGTATTGTAACTCGCGATCAGTTTTACTATACCATAACTTTTGACCGCATTTCGGTAAAATAAACTGTTTTAGCCCGATTCACCTATAGATTTCTTAAAATTATAATTTGAGCGGAAACTGTGGTCATATTAATGTAAAAAAATAGGAAAAAATCGTTGAATGAAATGAGTTTTTTTAAGTCAATTTTCAATTAGTGGCTTTACAATACAATGTAGAGTATAATGTTCAAAGAATAAGTTAAAGAATACACTTCAGAGATGAAGTTTCTAATGTATGATTTTTTAATAAAACCCCTGCATCAATCTCAAACGGATGCTGACATTTTGAAGACGGAAAAATTGGGTTTTTTGAATTTTTGCTCTAATCGGGACGCGCAGCTGTACTCGTTTAAACACTGATTATGAGATTGTAATACTCGCGATTATGCATTTTTTGATGTATAACTCGGGCGTGTAGCCTTCAAAGGTTCCCAACAATTTCAGCATAAATTCGAAATTTTTTTGCGTAAATTTTTATAAAAAACCTTTTCTTTTTGATTCAAAATTTGCAACTGCTATTAAATTGTCGGTGAAAACCGCGTGAACTTAGTTTTTTTACGTTCTGAATCTAATAAGCCGTGACACGTCAAATTTCGAAAATCTGCAAAAAATGTGCAATTTTTACTGAAATAAATAGAGCCATATGCCTGTTTAAAATGTACGAAAACATATATTTCAAAACTATCGCTAATCCGGAGATACAATTGATTTTTTCTAAAAATTAAGTGGGATGCTACATCCACGGTTCTTGATGGATCGCAATGAAACGACATCAAGTGATGTATTTTTTAAAGGTTATCGTCGAAATCGGATGCGCATAAAATGTAAATGAACTTCATGGAAATTATGACCATCTAACTGTATTTTGCGCCCTAATATGTATCAGATGCAGAGTTGCCGACAGTTTTTGGTTGGAAATCGTCAAAAAAATCGTCAAATCGTCAACAAAATTTGGAAAATCGTCAAAAATCGTCAACACGACCTAAAAATAGGTTTCACTTAAGGGGGTTTCCCTAGTTGGGCAGACCATAAGAACTTATTTTCATGAATTGTTTTCAAAGAAACTACCAATTTTTTTAAAATGTTCTTTTTTCATCCGAAAAAGCACATCTTATACTACTGTTGGAATTTTTGTTGTTGAAAAATATTGCAAGGTTTTGTGGTAAATGGCTATTGTAAAAGCGTTTTGTGGTGCCAAAGATAGCTCGAAAACGGATGGGCCGATCATCGTATATTTTTGTAAGCATTTTAGGAACCTATTAATCTTGCCTTAAGGCGAAAAAAATTTAAACAAACTTTTTAAAATAAATTTAATTGTCAAAGTCAAAATTTCGATTTTAACGAAAAAAATGAATTTTTTGTAAAAAAAATCGGCAAAACGTTTTTCAAGTTATCGTTGGCACCGACTACATACAAATCTCAAGAAATTGTTCCCTTCCAATTCTCATATATCAGACAATTTTGCTCCGATCGACCTGAAATGCGGCATACTCTACTCTACCTGTACTTCGAAATAAGCCAATATTTTTTTTAAGTGACAAGTAGAGGTAAGCCCTTAAATACCGCTATATAAACAGCTTTCAGAAGATAATAGTTTTCCCCATGGTTATCGAGTTTGCAGTAATGCAGCAAGGTAAAGCTGGGTACACATTGCCAGTTTTGAATGACACATTAGCTCAAACATCGCTTGCTTGACAGTTTGACCGTCCATGTTTATCGGTACACGTACATTTGGTTGATGGGCAGTTGAAAATCGACAAAAACTCTCATTAAAGAGGACATGGGTAGGAAGTATTTTATCTCGAAAAATTTTCAAGGAAGATTTTCATCCAACATGAACATTTTCAGCTGATGTAAATCCAAGATGAGGCAAAAACTATGAAAATACCTCTATTCCAGATATGTACCTAAATAAAGCCAATCCGTCTCGAAATTGTTTAAAAACATTAAAATAGGTCATAAAATCAAGTTTGGAATATTGCTTTCCTTAAAGTCTTTTGTGAAATTCTGGTCAAAATATAGTTATCGTCTTTTATTTCATGCAATTCGGGATTACGTGAAAAATCGTCATTTTTGACCATAAAATCGTCAAATCGTCATTTTTCCACTTTAGGCCAAAAAATCGTCAAAATGACGATAAATCGTCAAATTCGGCAACACTGATCAGATGCTACATCGTGGCCGCCAAATAGAATTTCACAAACTGTACACCAAATAAAAGGGATTGATTCGCTGTGTTGCAAAATCGGATGCGCATCATGTCATTTTCACTATTACGCGGTTTATATGCGTTTCAAATGTTGTAATATTCAATATAACATTATTTTAATGTTATTGCACAATTGGAATTCCTTGTGATTTAATATAATGTTCTAAAATATTCGCCAATATGAAAACTATAAGCGAAAAATTTGTTGCAACGGAATATCTTCATTATTGCGTGAAATTTGGACGAAAATGACGAAGAACTCAAACATTTTTTTCTTCTACCTTTCCTATAAAACCATAAAAAAATTAAATTAGAATAACATGATTTTTATTTTTTCGTCATATTTTCTTTGTATTTTAGCAAATAACAAGAATACTACAGCTCCAAACTTCACAACTTAGGTTTCATTTTATTCCTGACAATGTCCGGATGCTGCTATAATTTTTTTATATATTTGTTTTCTAAGTATAAGCGCTATTGTTTCAAAAATATGTTTGAAAATACGTGAAATTATTTAATAAATTTTATTTTTCGCGAATCAATTGAAACTTTTCGAATTTTTTTCAGATCATCGCAAAGGGTGCGAATTCAGTTAACGATAATAAGATATAACAGCTTACTATATTAAGCCGCGATTTTTTTAGAATTTTTTCTAATTAGCATAATTAAAACGGTCATATCTTTTGCGCGCAACGATCAAAGTTGGTAACGAAAACAGATTTGGAATGACGATTTTTTTCTTAATCTATGTACCAAAAATCATAGATGTAGCATCAAAAAATTTTTTTGATTTTTTTGAAATGGAAAAGACGATTTTAGACATTTTTGCTGATATCTCTGTCTACTTTGGTTTATTTATCGTTTGCCTTATTAATGTTAATGCTTGACGTATTGTTTGGCAATAGGCTTTTCACAATTAAAAATCGATGTTGCGATTTTTAATAATTTGTTTTATTTTCCTATATTTCGATTGGAATCTCCAATCATCTTCAGGGAATTAAAGAAAGTTGTCGTTGTCTAATCGTCAGGGACCTTCGTCCTAATAAGACAACAATAACTACTTAGTTTCGTTAGCTTAAAGTATTAGAGTATAAAAATACAAAATGTCTTCATAGAGGAGATAGTCTGAAAAACACGGTTATAAGATTAAAAGAGTACCTGAATTTCCAATCCGAAAGAACGTAAACTCGCTTTCCCTTTTCTAATTTACCTCATTTCAATATTGTTCTACTATTTTTCTTATTTATCCACACCAAACTCCATTTTCCTAGAAGGTACACGTACATACTGGTAATCCCTATACAGTCATTTTATATGCTTTTATTATTATTACTGTGACACTGTACACAAACTTATAATTGTAGGTGGTGGAGTGGGAGTGTAGCTGTAGTGATGAACACATGTAAGTAAGTATTCCGAATACGTGAAATGATGCATTGTTTGCCATAAGACGAACTTTGTCGTCTTTTATCCCAACACACACGCAGTTACTCTGATGGAGTATGCTAACAGAAGACACCATAAAGTAGATACCACCACGAGGCACCATCATCATTTGAGATATGTCCACAAAGTGTGAATGTACATACATCTGCCACCACAAAGTGGCAACACTTTATTATGGCAACATTATAGAAATTGTTGTAAAAAGGATTCTGTCCATGTTCATTGTGCTGTGGTGCTCAGTCAGTATCCTCCCAAGCCCTGCACTTGGGTTATTATTTGTGTGTTTCATTTGTTATGAATTTTGTTGGAATTTTTGATGGTGGCATTCATTGTTCGTTGTGTTGTGCCGAAACAAAACACGTTGTGTATGAAAATTTATGGATCATAGATACGAAAGATTGTTGCATTCAAATAAAATTAATGACTTTCTCTTTTTATAGGAACAGAGAATGACGACGTGTTGGGGCAAACAAAAAAGCAATATACCCACTGATGGTCACGTGGTTCCCAAATAAAGTAAACATGGTGCAGAAAATGTACAGTTGTAAAAGGTAATAAAAATGACTCGTACGTTTTTGGTTAAAAAACAAAATAATAATTTCATATTTTAATTAATTTAAGAGAGGAAATAAAACATGAAAAAATTTTATGATTTAAATTAAATTTAAAATAAAAAATAAAGTAAAGCTGTAGACAACAAACAGAAAATGTTTAAGGTTTTAAACGAAATTCTGAAAGCATATTGGGGGTTTTCCTTCAGAGTTTAGATTAACGAGTGCATATATTCTTTAATACTATAAAAAATTTAAAACAAAAACAAATACATGTATTTTGTTTTTTCGAACGCACACGCAACACGCAAGTAATTAGGTAAAACCTTTAAAAGGGAAGAACAATATTTTTCGAACAAGGCATAACTGTTTAAAATCGGTTAACAAATGTCAACCTTAAGTGTGATAAAAGCGAATTAAAAAACAAGAAAATGCTTTCTTTGGGCTCTAGGCTGCGTAGAAGATACCATTCCTACTATAAGTAGGAATGAAAATTAGTTAGCTTTTCAAAATGGGAAAAAATAATGATATCGGTTGAAAAATAGTAGAGTTATGCATTTTTGGTGTTTTAACTTATCGATTTTTCATGCAAGTTCGACCCTCCGTGTATTCTCATAGCAGAAGTAGACCTTACCGTATCACCGGGTAATTGCACCTTGAGTGGAAGTTTAAATGAAAAAAAGTAAAAAAGTATCAGTCTGCATTGCCAACAGCCTTGAATTGAACATGTGAATTGAAACACTTTTGGATATTTGAACTTGCCGACAAAAATGTAGATTAGGATTAAAGTTCAAAACCTTTGCGGAGTAGGTACTTAAAGGAATGGTCCGACATAGTCCATTATCTAAGTGGATCTTATTTTGGGAGTCATATCTTTTCGATAGATATCGCGCCCACTAGTCATTTTCTAGTATGCCAGGAAGCATGGACTTGTCCACAATATATAATATAGCTGTAGACAGGACCATATAGAACAGCATCGGTATGCATTTCCAAAGGGGTTTCGAATGGACCCTAAACTGCACATGGACACAAATGTTGAACTTTTTTGGGGGAGGTATTCTAAGGAGAGAACCCATATGAAATATTTTAGAAGTTTAACGAAATTTGGACAAGATGTTGAGAGATCCAAAGTTTGGACCAAATTGGTTGACCCGTTCAAGAGACATAGTGCATACCATTTTAGTGAAATTTTTAAATGTTTGGGGAACTACCGAAAGCTGTGGGCTGGTATTGTCCATCTTTGAACTGAAACTGAAGTTTGGAAAAAATATGACGAAGGTCAAGTTTTGGACCAAATCAATCACGAAGGCCAATTTTGGATCAGTTACAGAGTTCTCGTGCTCTCCAGCCACTACATATAGTGCCATAGCGGTTTTTACACTTTTCGGACTGTTTTTTCAAGAAGTATGGACCTGCCCGTAAAAAAACTTTTACCGTCGTAATTGAGGCAGCGAATTCAAGTTGCTTCTACAAAAATTCGGAAGCAGGTCTTACAGTGAACTTATCCGAAATTTTGTGTGATTGGTACCCGAAGGAGTGGACAAATAAAGTCCATATTCGAACCTTATCTTTGCCTGGTAGATATATTTTAATGTGTAAAGTATGGAATAAATCGGCTGCTCCCTTCAAGGGTTATTGTGCGCACAATTTTTCCTAACATTTTTAAACATTTGTTGGGGAGGTAACTGAAGGTGTGGACCGATATGGCTTATCTTCGAACTTAAACTATTCTTGGACATAATATTACGAAGGTCAAATTTTGGACCGAATCGGCAACCGCTACATACTGTATCATAGGGTTTTTTTTTTGCACCTTAGATGCTATTTTCTCAGGAAGTATGGACTTGCCCCTGATTAAACTTCTACCGTCGTATGGGGAGCAGTGAAAACAAGTTGTTGAAATAAAAATCAAAGCGATTCGAGAGCAGGCCCTAAACTGAACTTTTCCGAAACTTTGTGTGGTTGGTACCCGAAGGAGTGGACCGATTGAGCCCATATTAAAACCTTATCGAAGTCTTGTACACATTTCACGATGGGCAAAGTATGGACCAAATTGGTTACTCCCTTCAAGAGGTACCGGGAGAGTGGACCGATATAGCTTATCTTCGAACTTAAACTAAATTTGGACAAAATATTACGAAATCTAAAATTTGAACCGAATCGGTTCATCTGTTCGAGAGTTATCGTGCGCTTCGACCAGCCAGACAGACAGACGGACGGACATGGCTAAATCAACTCCAAATTGTCTGAAATACATTTCGTCCATACTTGGGGTCTAAAACCATTATTTCGATGAGGCACATTTTGCCCGTATGAAAGTGTATATACCCTTTCTAGTTTAAAGGCTGAGGGTATAATGAGTCAACAGAGTTATTGGAGAAGGGCAAGATAACGGTAAAAACTTTATTATCTTGGAAATGCATATGAGCAAAACGGTATGTGCATAAACATGGTACCATAAGTACCGAGAGGAAATTCGAAAAGTTTCTCAATTACTGAACAACGTCTGGGAGTGTCCTTATTTCCTAGGAAATGTGGAGGATACAGTGCTCCACCATAATATGGAGGGTATAATTAAATTTGTCTTTCCGTTTGTAACACTTCGAAGTATTCATCGGAGACCCAATAAATTATATATATTCTTGATCATACTAAAATTGTACGTCGATATAATAATGTCCGTCCGTCTGTTGAAATAAAGACCCATCTCGGGATTTTAAAGATAGAGCTTTGTAATTTGCTACAGAAGTTTACATTACTTCTGGGATGTTTTGTATTGCAAATGGACTATATCGGTCCACGTTTAGATTTAGCCCTCATAGAACCGTACCACCCGATTTTCGGTATTTTGAAGGTTTTACCTTCATTATTAGTATTCGTTGGGGATATACAATTTTTTTCTCAGAATTATGTAGGTAAGTCCACGTCTTGATATAGCCCCCATAGGACGGCACCTCCCAGTTGCGGTATTTTGAAGGTTGTGGCTTCAATAAAACTGAAATTGCTGAAATTTGATGTTTAGTCTTCATTTGGGGTATAAAATTTTCCATATGAAATTTGTCGGTAAAGGTCCATGGCTTCATAATATGACCCCACAGAACGGTACCTCCCGATTTTCGGTGTTTTTGTATAAGGTTATGGCCCCAAAATTCCTCCAAAATTTCGTATTTAGTCTTCATTGGTGCTATAAAAGTATCCCCCAGAATACAGTACAGGTACAGGTCTACGCCATATTATAGCCATCGTTGAACGGTACCTCCCAATTTCCGGTATTTTCAATAATCCATCAGAATGGCTGAAATTTGCTACTTAGCCTTTGTTGGGGATATACAATTTTTCCTCAGAAATTTGTAGGTATAGGTCCACGCCTCAATAGTCCACCGAAATGGCTGAAATTTGGAATTTAGTCTTCGTTGGGGGTGCTGAACTGAAATTTGAAGGTGTGGTATTCGTCTTCGTATTGCCAAAACCTCCCCCCGGAAATTTGTCCGTACAGGTCAACGCTTTCATATAGCGCACATCGAGCGGTACCTCCCGAATTTTGGTATTTTGAAAGTTAGCCACATTGTTTTACCGAAATTGCTGAAATTTGGTATTTAGTCTTCTTTATAACGAAAGAAGCTATTTGTTCAGTTTTACTTTAATACAACTCGTGGTGGAGGGTATAAGAAGTTTGCCTTGTAACGCCTTCCTTATTTCTTTTTATCTTAATTTATGTTGTATAACTGTATACTTTACAAATTACTATTTTTTGTTGAATTTCATTTTTTGGGTAATTATTTTATTATGAAATAACGCCACAAATTTGGGGACTTCTTTCATTTTCAGTTTGGAAAATTATTTCATTGGGGACTTATTTCTTAACGCCAAATTTCCAAAACGATCCCTGCCAGATATGCCTCAGGTATGCAATTTTTTTCAAAAATTTTGAAATTTTGGGTGGGAGGTACCCAAAGGAGAGAACCGTTTTTGTTCGCATTCAAACATGATTTGGGTGTGAAAGAAATATTACGATGCGCAAATCATCCCCAATGCCGATCAACCCTATCGTGTCCATCGGCCACTTAGTTGCTCACCGTGCATTTTTAAGGCTTTTGGACCATTTTTTGGGAAGCATGTGCTAGCCCACGAAAAATTTCCCAGAATCCTCCAACTACACCCAAAATTGCACTTTAGCAAACAATTTTTTCTCAATCCATGCATCAAAAATCCTTCAGTAGCTTCAAAAACATTTTAAGATTTTTTTATGGAAAACTAAAAAAATTTGACTTTTCCTCACATCTCCGCCACCAATAGCCAAAAAAGTCTAAAAATGTAATGAATTGTTTTACTAAGGAATAGCATCAACAAAGCAAAAAATAAAGGATATCAAAAAACACTTTAAAAGTGTCTGATTTCATTCAGAATTCACCAAATGATCACAATATACGCACAAGCGACCAAAATGACCACGTGAAAAGGCACAAGCGACCACAATATATGTACGCACAAGTGACCGCAAGCTTGAAAATGGCATGTTGTACAAAGAGTTGCGGCCATTCGCAGCCAAAATTTAATTTGTTTGGAATCTAGGAAGTCTAATTTGTCAAAATGAATTGGACTGAACATTATAGAACATTTGCAGTTACGCTTCATTCAACCAAAGTATATTACACTAAAAAACACAAGATAAATAATAATAATTTTTGAAAATTTATTGCTATATGCATAACTACCTGGACTTGGAGGTATCCCAAACAATATTTTTTCATTTAATTTACACCTCCCCTATTAATTAAAATTAAAATTTGTTCAGTTTTATTAAAATTTATTTAACAAATAAACAAATATGAATACATAAATTCGCAACAATTTTCTTAAAATCTGATGCTGCAAAGTTTCTTGCATTGGATAGCGAATAGCTGAGAAAATATTTACAACAACCACAAAATAAAAACAAAATTTTAGTCAACAGAGTGTCTGTAATCGATACAATGGAAAACATTTCGAAATAGGTACAGATTAAGATCTGTTGGTGGATAAATTTTGAAGTTTATTGCGGATAATATTCGCAGTTCTCATTACAACAGTATAACTTGTTTCTCGGGAGACACCTTACTTTCCGAGATAATGACCGACTGGGTTATACACTCAGCCTGTGACATCAAATTTTATGCTGTTTTATACACTCCACTATAGTATGGAGCGTATATTAAGCCTGTTTTTCCGTTTGTAACGAACTGAAAGTATTTGCAACCCTAAAAACTATCTACGAATATATTACAGCTCAATCTAAAACTATGAGTCATAGATCGACTCGTAATTACTCTAGCATGCACAAAAACTGAGATAGGACCCTGAAATTTTAGAAAAATGCCTCATTTGTATGCAGGCGGGTCAAGTTCGAAGATGGGACATATTGGTCCACTTTTGGTTATGGCCAGGCATTAATTTTAGGCATATTCGTTTTTAACTGCATTCTCAAACCGAATTGACTATAGTTTGGTATTTAGGGTTCCCACTAATCAAGAACATTCACCACTAAAAATTATGGACACAAGTCCAAGTACCACCCGATTTCAGATATGTTGACGTTTCAATTAGAATTAGCTATAATTTGGAATTAAGGGTTCCCAGTCGCAAAAGAACTTTCGTATAAAAATTGCTTTTGGGATTGCTCCTTATTATGTTACCTGCCAGTTTCACATATTTTAAAGCTTTTAATAGATTTTTCAAAATAAGTGTTGTTAGTTAGACACTCAGTAGCCATTATGTAACCATGTTGAATAATTTTTTTGCAACGTTTTTCTTGTTGTCGTAGTTTTTCGTTGCATTTCGTATATTTAACACTTTGACATCTTTTTCCTACTGGCAATATTATCTACGTAGTCGTGGTTGATGTTGTTATTATTTTTGTTATTGCCTATGTATATATACACACACACAATTTTACATATAGAAGTCGTTCGGTCATTTGGGCGTTGGCCGACGTAACCAATTTTAAATGCACAACAATGCAAAGTTATCGATCGGTTTGCGACACAGCTGACACATTGTTGTAATTAAAGCCAAAAATGTCCATTAAATGCCTTTTGAATTTACATGTATTTATGTGTAGGTACAAATATGGCATACATGCAAGTACTTTTATATGTGCGTATATACAAATAATTGGAGCAAAAAATCTTTACTATGTTGTATATATGTACAAAATAAATGTATATATGTGCAATTTAGAGTTGTATTTGGGAAGTAGGCTGCACTCATACCCAAACACATATTTATTTATGGCCGAGTTACAAATGTCCTTGGATGCATATTAATTTATATGTAAAAAATGAAACATACAAACACAATTCAAATTAAAAATAAATAAATAAATTTTATAGTTTGACTGGTCAGTCATGCTAGAAATAACCAGTAATACGCGACAAGAACTTTCCAATAGCAGACAACAACAATAACAATTTGTATGTATTAGTGGGAAAATTCTCCTTATAGATCCCCTGCCCTGTTCTTTACTTTTTTCGATCGTATAGGTAAGTATCCGAAGAAAGACACTTCTTTTCAGTTTCCTTGCCATTTCCTAAACTCGAACAATTACACTTGTAATCAAGACAAATATGTAACACCTGCAGGTGATGCAGGTTTCATTCGAAGTTGCCTAGTCTCTTAATGTTTATAACCTCAACCTTTAGACTTACATAGATCTATATATATTCATACGATGAAAATGTGCCTCACCGAAATAATGTTTTTGGACGAAATCCGTTTCTGCCTGTCTGGCTGGCTGGAACGCACGATAACTTTCTGACTGAACAACCGTAATATTTTGTCCAAATTACGATCAAGTTCGAATAAAGGCCATATCGGTCCGCACTTTTGTGAACCACCCATAGAAAATTTCAAAATTTTCGCTAGAATGTACATAGAAAAACATATTGACAAAATTTCAAAAATGCAGTGCAGTTTATGAACTCTTGTCGGATCCGCCTGATTTTTTGCAGCTCTAAGGCCCTTTCATGACGGTACAGTTTTTTCGGTGGCAAGTCCATACTTCCTGAGATAATGTCCTAAAAATATGAACCAATTTGGCTAATCTTATCACACCGTTTTTTATCTATAAAAAATCCTGGTTATCTTGGAGACCCACCCGTTTAAATTTGTTTGCTAAAGTGCAATTTTGGGTGTTGTTGGAGGATTCTGTGAAAATTTTCGTGGGCCAGCACATGCTTCCCGAAAAATGGTCCAAAAGAACTTAAAAATGCACGGTAACCAAACTGAAAATGAAGAAAGTCCCCAAATTTGGGGCGTTAGTTCATAAAAGAAGTCTCCAAAAATTTAAATTAAAAAAAAAATGTTAATTTGTTAAGTATACAGTTATACGACATAAATTAAGATGAAAACAGATAAGAAAGGCGTTACGAGGCGAACTTCTTATACCCTCCACCACGAGTTGTATTAAAGTAAAACTAAACAAATAGCGTCTTTCGTTATGAAACAAAACAATGTGGCTAACTTTCAAAATACCGAAATTCGGGAGGTACCGCTCGATGGGAGCTATATGAAGGTTTTGACCAGTACGGACAAATTTCAGGGGGGAAGTTTTGGCAATACGAAGACGAATACCACACCTACAAATTTCAGTTCTGCACCTCCAACGAAGACTAAATTCCAAATTTCAGCCATTTCGGTGGAATATTGAGGTCAAAACCTTCAAAATACCGAACATTGGATGTACCGTTCTATGGGGGCTATATGAAGGCGTGGACTATACCGTTAAAATTTAGAGGGGCATATTGAAGCCACAACCTTTAAAATACCGAAAATCGGGAGGTACACTTCTATGGGGCAATATGAAGGCGTGGACCTATACCTACAAGTTTCTGAGGAAAAATTGTATATCCCCAACAAAGACTAAGTACTAAGTAGTTTAAGCCATTTCGATGGATTATTGTGGCCATAACCTTGAAAATACCGAAAATCGGGAGGTACCGTTCTACGATGGCTATAATATGGCGTAGATCTATACCTACAAGTTTCGGGGAAAAATTGTATATCCCCAACAAAGACTAAGTACTAAGTAGTTTAAGCCATTTCGATGGATTATTGTGGCCATAACCTTGAAAATACCGAAAATCGGGAGGTACCGTTCTACGATGGCTATAATATGGCGCACAGTGTCACGACCGTGGCCAAAAATGGTAAAAACTAAATACTTCGTTGAACAAATTTATTGATGGGGAGTGAAGAATCTGAATTTTGGTACTGATACGTGAAGTAGTTTTTGCTATATGAGGATTTAAATCCGACAATTTTAGTTAATACGTATTTGTGTGGGTTTTTTTCTAAAATTAATAAATTATATTATGCGTTAATATTTAAAATTTAAAAGTAACGGTCGCTGCAAAAATGGTTCCTAAGTTCTCTTGGGATGTAATAAATATGGCTACACCTTTGTTTGCATGTAAATATTAATCATATGGTGTTTACATTTACCCAAACATGTATTACTAAGTTTATTAATTTTCTGAAGCAAATTTTAAATTGAGTGGAGTGGGAAAAAAATTGTATAAAAGTGTATATCGATATTTTTTGCTGTATGAGTAGTAAAAAGTGAGTACTTCAAATATATAAAGGTCCCAGCTGCAGAGGTTTGCAGACGAATGTGTCACATCTCTTTTTCAGCGACCACCTCACTGAGAGGATACCCCCTTTTTTAACAAATCGTTTTGCGGTGTTGGCTATAGCCCGAAAACGAATGAACCGATCATCATATATTTTTGTGGGCTTATTAAGTACCTAATAGTCTTGCTTTAAAACGAGAGAATTTTTAAAAATATAAATTTTTAAAAAAATTGTGAACAGCGAAAATCAAAATTCGATTTTTTACAAAAAATTGACCGTTTTTTGACCACTAATCGATCAAACATTTTTTTAAAGGAAATTTCTCATATATAAAGACAAGAGTTTGATATATTCAATATGCTCACAAACAATATGAAGACTAAACACCAAATTTCAGTCATATCGGGTGGATATTGAGGCCACAACACTCAAAACACCGAAAATGAGGAGACACGGTTCTATGGGGGCTATAGGAAGACGAGGACCTATACCGACATATTTCTGGTGGAAGGTTATAAGTCCCCCAACGGAGACTTAATACCAATTTTCAGCCATTTCGGTGTGATAATCAGGCTAAAACCTCCAAAATACCGAAAATCGGGTGGTACCGTCCTATGGGGGCTATATGAAGGCGTGGACCTATGCAGACAAATTTCATGGTGAAGGTATAATGCCCCCTGCGAAGACTAAATACCAAACTTCAGCAATTTCGGTGTAATAATGAGGCTAAAATCTTCAAAATACCGATAATCGGGAGGTACCGTTATATGGGAGCTATATCAAAACGTGGACCTAAGCCCACAATTCTTTGTTGGAATGTTTGATACCTCTGCCGAAGACTAACCACAAAATTTGAATACTTTCGGTTGGTCATTGTGTCTTAAACATTCAAAATACCGAAAATCGGGAGGTACGGTTCTATGGGGGCTATATCAAAACGTGGACCGACCAACCCAAATTTTTGTCCTGAAGATTGTAAGTCAATAATAGGTACGTGTACCAAAATTGATGCACCTACGACAACTCCTTCTATTTTTGGCCACAGTTAATATGAACTCGCGACATAGTGTGGCGTAGACCTGTACCGACACATTTTTGGGGAAAGTTTTATGGCACCAATGAAGACTAAATAATAAAAATTGAGCCATTTTCTAGGAATATTGAGGCCATAACCTTATACAAAAATACCGAAAATCGGGAGTACCGTTCTGTGGGGACTATATGAAGCCGTGGACCTTCACCGACAAATTTCATATGGAAAGTTTTATACCCCAAATGAAGACTAAACACCAAATTTCAGCGATTTCGGTATAATATTGAGGCCACAACCTTCAAAATACCGCAAATGGGAGCTGCCGTCCTATGGGGCCTATATGAAGAAGTGGACTTACCTACAAAATTTTATATCCCCAACGAAGACTAAGTACCAAATTTAAGCTTTTCGGTATAATAAAAAACCTGTAATAAAACCTTCAAAATACCGAAAATAGGGTGTTACGGTTCTATGAGGGCTAAATCTAAACGTGGACCGGTATACCCCATTTGCAATACCAAATATCACAGGAGTAATAGAAACTTCTGTAGCAAATTACAAAGCTCTATCTTAAAAATACCGAGATGTGTCTTTATTTCAACAGCCGGACGGACAGACTGACATTGTTATATCGACGTAGAATTTTAGCATGATCAAGAATATATATACTTTATTGGATCTCCGATGAATACTTCGAAGTGTTACAAACGGAAAGACAAATTTAATTATACCCTCCATATTATGGTGGAGCACTGTATCCTCCACATTTCCTAGGAAATAAGGGACGTTGTTCAGCAATTGAGTTATTCATCAAAGATTTTATTTTCATCTGAAAAAGAAACTTCTCGAATTTCCTATCGGAAAATATCTACTTATGGTGGCATATTTAGGCACATGCCGTTTTGCTCATATATTTCCAAGATAATACAGTTTTTACCGTTATCTTACCGTTCTCCAATACCTCTGCTGACTCATTTTTCTTTAATAAAGATATATATTCAATGTTTTGATGTATTAAGAATTTGGATGGAAATTGTCTTCTTGTTAAAATAGGTCAAATACGATTGTAACACTGTGTGTTATTTTTTGAGTCATGATTTATTAGCATATTCTGACTCCGCAGTGTGATAGAAGACCAAAAATAAGAAGACACGTGTCCCGGCGATTTTTCCTATCACTTCAACTTTCGCGGTTATTTGCCCACAAAGGCCTGAGGCATTGATGTCAAAAGGGATCATTTATGTGACTCATTTCTTCTAAATCGCTAAGAATTAGGGTTTACTCGTGGAAGCAAAGTTGTAGCTCTGGTCTTAGAGAAAAATGATTGTGAACACATAAAATCTATTTAACATCACCTTCAAGGTCAAAATCGTCAAGGTCGAATTTCCCTTATAATTTTTTTCTCGGATTTTAGGCTACAGATATCAAACCGATACTAACCCGTTTAAAATTCAAGAAAAGAATTAACCACATTAATGTAGAGAGAATATCAGTAAACAACTTTCTGGAAAATAATAACTGTCTACGAATGCTTCTTATTTGCGAAGATAGCGAACAACTTTTGAAAATATTCGATTTTTATACTTTTTTCTCCGATTCTGATCCACAGATAGCAAACCGCCCAAAAATTAAGAGTACAATCAACTACAAAAATGTACTTAAGATCTCAATAAACATCTGCCTAGAACATATGAATATTCTAGGAACGGTCCTTCAAGCTTAAAATTCGATCATTTTAAATCATTCTTTCCTGTTCAGGTCCGTAAATAACAAACCTTTCATATTTCCTTGAGTTTTTAACAGTTTGTTATTTCCAGACCTGAGCAGGGGGAAAAGTTAAAAATAATTCAATTTTTTGAGAATTTCAGCTTAAACTATGATTCCTAGAAACTTCATGTGTTCTAAAAAGTTGCTCGTTTTAATCTTAGGTACATTTTTGTAGTTGGCCGTATCCTTAAATATTGGACGGTTTGGTATCTATGAACCAGAATTTGAGAAAAAAAAAGTACAAAAATCGAATATTTTCAAAAAATTTTCGCTATTTTCAACATTAACTAGGCGTTTACACCAGACAGTTTGTCTTCAAATACAACTCTGATTTACTAACACATACATACATTTGTCGACTGTCTTCCAGCTGCCCTTCAGAAGTGAGATGATAATTCAAATGTGCTGAAAACAAATGAATATACACAAAAACAAAATATGTGAACGGAAAACGAAAAGGAATCGATGATTTTCATTCATAATTTTACCACTGTTCTTGCAGTTGTCTGGACGCCTACGGCACACAGGCAAGTTTTGGGTTTTTGACAGTCAATACATGAAATCAACTGTCCTGTCATGTGTAAACGCAGGGTAAGGAGCGTTCATAGACAGTTCGTATGTTTCAGAAAGTTGTTTACTGATATTTTTGCTCAATTAATGTGGTTAATTCTTTTCTTGAATTTTCAACGGTTTAGAATCTATGGAGCAGAAACTGATAAAAGTGGATAAAATCGCAATTGTATTGCTATTTTGGCCATTAAGAACCGTTTCTACAGAGTTCGTATCTTCTAGAAAGTTGTTTATTGAGACCTAAGGTAAATTTTTGCAGTTTTTTTAATTCAATTTTGATAGGTTTAATATCTGTAGCCTAAAATCCGAGAAAAAAATATAGGGGAAATTTGACCTTGACAATTTTGACCTTGAAGATGAGGTTAAATGGATTTTGTGTGTTCACAATTATTATTCCTTAAGCCGTGAGCTACAACTTTGTTTTAACGAGTAAACTCAAATTCTCAGCGGTGTAGAAGATATGAGCTTGATAAAATGACCCCTTTCGACATCAAGGCCTCAGGTCTTTGGGAGCCCAAAACCGCGAAAGTGGAAGTGGAAGTTCCTCAAAACGTACGTCAAACTCTAAGGCTATAGCCCACCTATTCCGCCAAGCCTTCACAAAAGTTCAAACATGTTCTCCTATAAACAGGTTAAGACGGTTAAATTAGAACATTATTTCGAATAGTTCTCGCAGTACTCATTACAAGAGTACTGCTTTGGAAAAAAAACAACTTGTACTGGATTTGCTTCTCTTCCCCGGCACCGGAAAGCTGCCGACTGATTCTTTATGTACCCTACAACACAATGTGGATAGGATATTATAATTTTTTCCGAAAATTTATGTCAAGTTGGGAAATATTTGGCGTAGACTCCCAATGTGGTATATCGAAATTCACTTATCGACGAGATAAAGCTATTTGGAGATGTGTGTTCGTTCGTTCATTAAAAATTGTAATTAAAATATAGGCCGCAAGTATGAACCAATCTTCAAGAAATTTTGTATGATTAGTTTTTGGTGATGATCGTAAAATAGGTGGGTGAAACGGACAAAAAACTAAATTGTTATTCGATTTTGCACCGGTTCCGTAGGTCGCAATGATATTATGGTCGACGACAAGCAAAAAGCTTGCTATTTAACAAGATGATCAGATAAAATTTAGCGGGTGAAATGGACTAAAAATTTTGTGTTAAAAATTATGTGGGTTCATTTATATGAGGTAATCCGAAGTGCTCATTAGGGCGCATGATTTATATTTACGCTATTCATAATCGTAGGTATACGTCACGTAGCACGAGTATACTTGATTTCCCATAAGTAAAAGCAAATTATTTAAACACTAAGTACACTAGAGTTGTGCCAAAGGAACTATATGGAACTATCTAGTTCACTTCGCAGTTCCAATGGCCCACATTTTTTCTTTGAACAAACTGCGTATACTTACTTTCACACGTTATATTTCATGATGTTACTCATACGTTTTAGAACTAGTACAAGGAACTAGGAACTAGATTACCCAACTCTAAAGTACACTATATCGCCAAATTACATTGTATTACAATCAAATATGGAAAATATTTAATTAATTAAAAAACAACCACTTTTCCACAAAAAATTGAAGAAAGTTGAACAACGCGGTTCTATTTCTTAAAATTTAAAATTTGAAAAGACTAGACTTACCTCATTACAATGTGTGCAATTTAATTGAATTTAATCATACTCAACTAGACTTGAAAACAATTGAAATTTCATGTCACTTTACATTCATTAGTTCACTATATGACGGGTATTATGATTTTGTACATTTTTTGTGTAGCTTGCAAGACGAAGCAAGATAGACTTATACAGTTCCTTTCAGGGATACACATAGAATCACTTTCTGACTCGATTTATGCATGTCCTTCCGTATGTCCATGTATTTTTGTAATCAAAGTACAGGTCGAATTTTTTATCCTACCGTGCGAAAAATGGGGATGGTCAGGTGATTGTTTTTTACTAATGAACGTATAGATAAATTATAAAAAAATATTTAAAACATTTAACATTTATATTCTTTTACTGTAAAATTGTATTAAAATTATTCATTTCACTTTATTTAAAATTTTTATTACAAATAACAATAAAATTATATACAAATAGCACTTGCATCTTTTGTCGTCGGCTAGTTTTACTAAAATTAAAAATATTGCACTTTTTTTCAAAGAAATTGTGTAACTCATATTAAAACCTCATATATTAAAAACATGTACATTTGTGTAAAAAAGTTATAATTTATATGGGAAATGGTGAGATAAACTTATATGTATTTTCTTGTCCACTAAAAAAACTATACAAAAATGTAGTACCTCAGGAAAAATAAACAAGTAAGAACGGCGTTAAGTTCGACCGGGCCGAACTTTTTATAACCTCATCCATAAAATGTATTGAAGTAAATATAAACAATTAGTATCTACTGAGCCCGTTTCTACTTATAATTTTCTGTGTGGATGTTGTCTACCAATTGAGATTGCCAAAAACCATGTTACATCAACTTCGGAAAGAAAATGTAGCATCACTCTTTTAAAGAGCTAATGGTTGTTTTTTCTATCCTCCGACTGAACACAACATCAAATTACAGCAAACTTTGTTCGAAAATTTGACAAAAACACCATTTCGGTGAGATCTTGAGGATACAACCTTAAAATACCGCAAATCGAGAGGTACTCTTCTATGGAGGCTATATGAATTTTGTGGATCTATACGGGTGGTGTTCCCCCTAACGAAGACTAAATACCAAATTTCAGTCATTTCGGTAGAATATTGAGGCTACAACCTCAAAATAACGGACATCGAGAGGAAGCATTTAATGGGGACTAAATGAAGACGTGGAGCTATACCAAAAACTCCAGGTGGAAAGATTTATTCCCCCAACGAAGACAAAACACAAAATTCAGCCATTTCGGTGGGATATTGAGGACAAAACCTTCAAAATACCGTTTTACGGGAGCTACATTAAAACGTGGAGCGACACATTTATGTCTACAATGAAGACTAAATACCTAATTTCAGCCATTTCGGTGTTATAACGAAGCTGAAACCTTCAAAATACCTTAAAATCGGTCTAGGAGTGCTACTCAAAACGTGGACCGATGTAGCTCATTTTCAATACCAAATATCATAGGAGTAACAGAAACTTCTAAGCAGCATTATGACGTTTTGGAAAGGAAAGAATCCTTCGTACCAAAAATTATTGAAATATTTCAACGTTTAGGTTTAGACCCCATACAACGGGACCAACCTCTTCAACGAATTTTGACAATTTTTGGTAATTGTGGGCAAAAAAACTTAAGAATTGCACATTTATTATATAAACAATCAATTTCAATCCAAAATTGACGTTGAAATAGTTTTAGCCAGAAAATTTAATAATTGCGACCTTGATTTCAATAAGCAGACGGACGCACACAGGAGAAATGTATGTTAAAAGTTTATTAAAATTCATTTGCAGTACTGGATCTAATAAATATACTCGTATACCCATGAAAATCCATCCACTTTAATGTCGGTAACGAGATGTCCAAAATAGAAAAATCAACTAAAATTGTTTTTGAAAAGATCGCATATTTAATCGCGTTTTCTGCGAATCATTTCCACAATGAAAAAAACTGATACAGCATTCGCGTTTTTGAGGAAACAAAGATTTAAAAAGTAAGAAAATTTCAGTCTGTTTTGCTAACAGATATATACCCTCAGTCTATGTGAATTGAAACTGTCATCTACGGACAGATTGAAAAACGGCCACAAAGCCAGAATCCTTTTTCAAAAAATTATGTATTTTGGGGGTTTAAGAATTGTATAGACCTTCTGGAACATTTGAACTTGCGATCTGTTGGACCAGTATGTCAGGAAAAATGGACTTGCTCACGAAACACATAATATCGCTGTAAACAGGACCATAAGGAGAAGCACCGGTATAATTTGCCAAAGGAGTTACACTTAAACAAAATTAGGAGATAAAGCGTGCACCACTTTAGTGTATTTTTTTGGGAGGGTGTATGTTTTGGTATTGCCAAACTTCGACTTTAAACTAAGTTTGGTAAAATATTACTACTGCCAAATTTTAGACCAAATCGTTTGATCAGTTCGAGTGCTATAGTGCGCTCAAGCCCCTACACATGGTGCCATAAGGATTTTCCAACTTTTGGGCTATTTTCTCAGGAAGTATATTGAAACCTCACCAATATCTTGTAGGAATTTTATGATGTTCAAAGTATGTCCAGCCAGACAGACGGACGGACATGGGTAAATCGACTCCTAATTATCTGAAACGGGTTTCGTCCAAACATACTTGGGGTCTAAAAGCATTACTTCGATGAGGCACATTTTGCCCGTATAAAAGTGTATATGGCAAATAACAAAATTCCTTTGCAATTCCTTTTGAAAAAAATTAAAAAAATTTTTTGCGAGCACATCTACGATTTTTTTGGTATAGAGTTAAAGGAAAAAAATCTGGTTTCAAATCTGCTCGCGTTCACGAAATTGGCCGATGCGCGCAAAAGTTATAGCGGTTTTTATCTTCTTATAAAGAAAAAATATTTTAAAATTTCTTATTTTTTGTATTGAGAAAATGTAAGCATATATCAGTAACAGCATTTGATATCCATCCGTAGATGCACCAAAATTTCCAAAATGTGTTTTTATTTTCGCGGAAAATCAAAAAAAAAAAAAAAATAAAAAAAATGTGGCAATAAATTCAAATTATACTAACTCAGAGTCCGTATAAACCTCTAAAAACTAAATTAAAAATACGTACAGAAACTAGACAACGCGTAAAAATATTTGAAACCAAAATTATAAGCATTGGCTTTATAAATTGCATATTATAACAACAACAACAAAAGAGAAACAACTCATTGTTGGAAAATATTGTTACAAATATATTTTTTGGTTTGTTTCGAAAAATTGGAAAAAAATATTTGAGAGTTATCCAACTATTTCGCTAAAATCTAATACATAAATTAAAGTATTCTGCTAAAACGTTATCAAAAAATATAGTTTACCATCGTGAAAGCTCAACTGCTTACTGTGATTACTTATAAGGATAGGAAATTAAGAGTAATATTGAAATTACTATCATTTAAAACATATGAAAATTAAAAAGCCTGTAACTCGCGAATTAGTTAAAGTCGGTAGTTGCGCATCCGATTTTGGATAAAGTGAATCAATCTCTTTCAATATTTATGCATATTTCGATGTTTCACTTAGCGGCCATTGTGTGCCGCCAGTTGCATCATGCACTGCAAAAAACCATAAAGTTGGTAAAAGTCGCACAATGTGCATACGATTTTTATGCGCATCCGGGTTCATCAGCGCCCACCAAAAATACGTCAATATACACCTGTTTCAAATAGATTCTTCAAAAACCGCAGATGGGCCTCCACATTCAATTTTTGGTGAAATACCCATATTACTCACGTATCTCTGTTTTTTATGACACGTGTTTTCGCAAATATTATAATCGCGAGTAAAGGATTCCATTTATGTAAAAAATTTTAAAGAAAATCGCGGTTTAGTACGCGGATTTGTCAAAATATATTTTTGCTGATTTTCCGATTTTCAAGGTATCTATATCCGCGGTTTTGGTAGATGAATTCGATCGCGGAAGGCTTCATTAGAACCGTCGAGTAAAAAAACTAAATTCACGCTGGTTTCAAAGGAAATTGAATGACAGTTGTATATTGTACACGCAAAAAATATGTTTTGTAAGAAAATTCACGCATGAAATTTTGGCCTTTCGACTCCAATTACTAGGATGCTGTAAGAAGCGCACTCATGAGATATGCACCAAACGACGTAAAATCACGAGTTCTATAATCGTGTCATGAGTTTGGAATATTATCTTCTTGCGGGTCCGGATTATTAAAAAAAATCAAAAAACCCCGAAATTCCGGCTTCAAAATGTCAGCATCAATTTTAGGTGGATGCAGTGGATATATCGAAAAATCATACACTGCTATCTTATTGCCCATAGAGTATTCTGTGATTCATTCTTTGGGAATAGGTCTATAAAAAGTAAGGTTAAGCCAGAAATCGCATGGGAACATACACTCCACGTCAGTAGAATAGAACACCTAAATTTTTGTTAATGTTAGCGTATTTATCCCAAAACGAATGAATCTTCGATTTTTATCTTGTAGGGATTTAAAGCCTATGATGTTCCGTATCAAACACAGAAAAAATTATGTTTCTAGCTTTTCGCGAAATGATTTTCTGATCATTTTTCCGATAGTACCATGAAAAATAGGCATTTATTTTTGGTCATCAGGATAGAACAGTCATTTTATTTTCGTGAATTGTCGAGATATTAACGCCGAATTTTCTTTCAGTCGATAAAGCGTCGTTTTCTAATAATTTTTCACCAGTAAAGCCATATAAATAATTCCGCGGACGCCGAAATAACAGCGTAAACGGGTTTAAATTAACAGATAATAGAAACATCTCGGAATATCAATAAGAGTCGCGCAGGTATGTCATATTTCTTCACAATAAGATAGAATATGACATAGACAACCTCGACAGATACAATCGAGTACTTCGGATGCTGAAAAGATGGAACATTTTTAAAATAATTATGAAAAACGTCAAAATTTCTTATAAAAACCTCGATTTTTTCTTCAATAAAATTATGTTTCCGCGAACAAGTCTGCCGTTTAAAGGTTTGGACATGTGCTCCACATTTAGAGGAAGATAATCTGATATGAAAACAACCGCTATTTTAATACACTGAGCGAAATTTTAGCACACTTTTTAAATAGAACACACCCTTTGGACTTTGCATTTTATATGTGTTCTTATTTCGGCGTCCGCGACAGTTCTCAATAGTGTTATGTTCCAATAATAATGGACCAGGTTATGCTCTCCATACCGGATTTTATGAATTAGTCGTTTTTTAACTGAACTCGCGGGAAAACACGGTCATGGAAATTGAGGTTTTAGGTTGCGCAAGTTGCTTTTACAAAGGACTAAAATTTCGCTCAGTGTATTAAAATAGCGGTTGTATTCATATCAGATTATCTTCCTCTAAATGTGGAGCACATGTCCAAACCTTTAAACGGCAGACTTGTTCGCGGAAACATCATTTTATTGAAGAAAAAATCAAGGTTTTTATAAGAAATTTTGACGTTTTTCATTCTTATTTTATAAATGTTCCATTTTTTCAGCATCCGAAGTACTCGATTGTATCTGTCGAGGTTGTCTATGTCATATTCTATCTTATTGTGAAGAAATATGACATACCTGCGCGACTCTTATTGATATTCCGAGATGTTTCTATTATCTGTCAATTTAAACCCGTTTACGCTGTTATTTCGGCGTCGGCGGAATTATTTATATGGCTTTACTGGTGAAAAAATATTAGAAAACGCCGCTTTATTGACTGAAAGAAAATTCGGCGTTAATATCTCAACAATTCACGAAAATAAAATGACTGTTCTATCCTGATGACCAAAAATAAATGCCTATTTTTCATGGTACTATCGGAAAAATGATCAGAAAATCATTTCGCGAAAAGCTAGAAGCATAATTTTTTCTGTGTTTGATACGGAACATCATAGGCTTTAAATCCCTACAAGATTAAAATCGTACATTCATTCGTTTTGGGATAAATACGCTAACATTACCAAAAATTTAGGTGTTCTATTCTACTGACGTGGAGTGTAAAAAAACTTGTTGGGTTCAACCCATTTTTACCCATTTTTCTACATTGATGCCAACACAGCTTCCACGTAAATTAATTTTAATG